>NC_135757.1:15725000-16027500 GCF_041903045.1 Epinephelus lanceolatus | reverse complement strand
CAGCTGTCAATCATGTGAATCACTGCTCGTGAACTGCGGCCAAACTAGGTAGCGCTGATCTAATATGAATCAAGATTCTTTCACTGCGTTGCTGATTTCTTGCCTCAAATGTTTTCAGAAATATATTTTAGGGTATTGTTAAGCTGTAAAATGTGGAAGCTTGTGACCTGGCTGCCATGTTGAAAACAGTTGAGCTGATCTAATATTGTTGTTTGTTTGAAATTTTTATGTCAGCAGCCTGCAGCCATTTACCTAAACCCCAAGACATTGACTATAGACATATTTCAGATGACATTAGATCAGAGCTTTGCTGGATAGTGTTTAGTTGTGTTGTTTTTTTGTACACCTACAAATTATTCCTCTCTTCAACTTTGTTAAAAATATGAAGGATTTTAATACCAAGTGTTATGGCAGACACTCATTTATATTAAAGTTGCACGTCACTTATAAAACAACACGTTATTTTTCAGAGACCAGACAAAGAAACCCTAAATGACAGATTACATAGAGCGGAAGTCCCTCTGTTTGCAGGGTCCCCCATGGGACCTTATTTTGGAAAAAATATGATACAACATATGATGTTTGTCTATACAAAACATATTTTTTTAAGTAAAGAAAGTCACAGTTTGCTGTAGGTTTGTTGCAATATCATTTAGTTGTGTGAAACCTCTCAATAAACTACATCTCACGTCTTCCATGACTGACACCGGCTAGCTAGCTGGGTAATGTAAAGTATGTATCTTACCTGATGTCTTCAGTCCAGCGATCCTAGTCTTTTTATCAGCCAAGAAGTGAAAGAACTAGCAAGACCTGTTGCATGACTGAGTACACACGGATGTGAAACACACAAGTATCATAGCCTCAGAGGAAGGTACAATGTCACATTTGTGACTTGTGTATTCTTTTTAATGACATAATTTAAAAACATTTTTGCTCTTTATTATTAAAAAGGGTGTAACATTAGGAGAAAAAAAGTTTACAGATTATCTTTTTTGTTGCATTTTCACACTCACTAAGCATTCAGGCAAATCAGATTTGGACAGCCAGAGTAAGACACTAATACTTCTGCATTATTGTGACCAGCCAGGGAGAAATTGAGTGATTTCTCTCCTTGTGTTCCTCCACTTCCCTTCACTTCCTTTGCTTCTGTCGGTGAGTATCCTCTATGTGATGGATGGGTCACTATGTTTGGATTCCAGAGCTAGCTTGCAGTTTGGCCTTCAATCAAACATCATGGCAGGACTACTCTATTGTCTTCATTATCCTGGCAACCTGATAGACACTTGGCACCAGTGTGGTGCTGATGAACAGCTGATGGCGCCTCTAAATATACAGTTTGGCCATGACCACACCCGTAAAGAGCCTGGGAATTGATCCTTTGGGATCCTGATATTGTTGAAGCAGCATTGACAAAATTATATCCCAAATAGCCTTATTACCTAAATTTGTCTTGTATTATTTAAACTGGTATTAATGCCCCTCATGTAACAACATCCTGAAATCTGTTTCCTGCTGCTGTTGGAGAATAAATGGATCAAATAGACCAGAGAGTTTATTGTGTCACAGTGACCTTCATAAAACTAGCCTGCTTCTCCCATCTGCTCATTTTTATGATCCAAGATTCAAGTGGACGTGATGTGAGTACAGCAAGTTATCCTGCCAGCCTTCAACATGAATGTAGTAACATCTGAAATATGATTTGTGACATACTCCAAAGCTGCATCACCAACTGATATCACTGGTTAAAACATATTTTGAGGCGAAACAACTAATTCTGGGTCTTGGTAAAGTGTGTGTGAGAAGTACTGGACAGCATCCTCCACTTTGGAGAAATCAAAAGAGACAGGCGCTTCAAAAAAAGTCCGGAAAAAGTAAAAATAACCCCCCTGCCGTGGCCCACATAGCTTTGCATCTGCCTTAAAAGGAGAATCTGCATGTAAACAGGCTGTGTGTCATGTACTGGGCAGTCAGCTTTGTTGTTACTGATATGCACTGCTCTACTGTAGGGTACACACGTCAGATTGTCTCAGTGTGAGCAGATACTGTATGTCCATCACCCTCTTTTATGACAACTGTATTTTTACAAAGATGAGATGAAACAGTGATCCTCCCTTTGGGCCAGCTGGGGGAGGAGATAGAAATGTATTAAACAAAACAGACCTCTGTTACATAAACAAATGAGGTGTGAATTAAGAATAATGAAAATGTGTTCTCATCTACTGAGACGGAGAAAACTTATGCTACATATAGAATATAAAAACACAGTAAAAAATGAAAGATCTGTTAAAAATCTCCCAAACTGAATAAAATTGCATTAACAAATAGAAATGCGTGATGGAGCGTGAGATGGATGGGCTGTTTGGTGTGGCATCTGCAGTGATCAGCAGTAGCTCAGTCCATAGGGACTTGGGTTGAGAACCGGAGGGTTGCCTGTCAAGTCCCCGTCCGGACCAATACATGGAGCGTGGACTGGTAGCTGGAGAGGTGCAAGTTCACCTCCTGGACACTGCCAAGGTGCCCTTGAGCAAGGCACCAAACCCCTCAACTGCTCGGATCGCCTGTCATGGGCAGCCCCACTCTGACATCTCTTCACTTAGTGCATATATAGGTCCTGTTTGTGCATGTGTGTGTTCGGACCTGTGTGTAATTGACAACAGAGTGAAAAAATTTAATTTCCCCTCGGGGATTAATAAAGTATATAAAAATTTTTAAAAAAAATACGAGTCCATCTAAGTCCCAACCCTCATCTATGGTCATGGGCTATGGGTGATGACTGAAAGAAAGTCACGGATACGAGCAACCAAAATGAGTTTTCTCCGTGGGGATGCTGGGCTCAGCCGTAGAGATAGGGTAAGGAGCTCGGGTATCCGGAGTCAGCTCGGAGTAGAGCCACTGCTCCTTCACATCGTAAGGAGTAAGTTGAGGTGGTTCAGGCACCTGATCAGGATGCCTTCTAGGTGTCTCTCATTGGAGGTGTTCGGGGCACATCCCACTGGTGAGAGGCCCTGGGGTAGACCCAGAACATGCTGAAGGAATTACATATCTCATTTGGCCTGGGAACGCCACGGGGTCCCGCAGGAGGAGCTGGAAAGCGTTGCTGGGGAGAGTGACGTCTGGAATGCTTTGCTTGACCTGTTGCCCCCGCGTCCTGGCTTTGTCCAAGTAGTTGAAAATGGATGGATGGATAGAAATGCTCTATTTATGACATTTTAGTCCCTTAGGATTCATCCCTCTGGAGGTCATTATTGCTAGGAGCCTGCAGTTATATTTCCTGTTATTTACAGGGAAAGCAATCAGCTGAAGATGTCTTTTTAAAGTTTTAGTCTAAAAGTTGCTGTTTTCCAGGTCTCTGTATCAGCACACAGACCTAACTTTGGCCTTTAGAATGAAAAAGGTATTGTCCCAGAGGGTTAAAGTTGGTGCTTTAAAACTAAACATTGATGTAATGACATCAGACATGCTTCTGCTTTAAAAAAGAGGATTGGAAAGGTCAACTGTCTCCAAAGGGATGACATTTTAGGCTTCTTTGGTTGCTTTTTAGCCATGCCAGTGGCCTCTACGGATGGCAGCCTGGGTTGGTCTGTGAGCATGTTAGTATGCTGACATTAGGATTCACCTTAGAGCATCACTGTGCCTGAGTACTCTCAGCCTCACAGAGCCACCAGCACGGCTGTAGACTATTGATCTTGTTTAAAAAATAAAAATCTTTCACCATTTACAATTTGGGTCAAGCTAGTGTTTTGATGCTATAAAAGGGGTTATTGATTATTCAGCAAACTGATGAGGTCATTTCATAAAAGTATATGAACTAATGCAGCAACACATGTCCAGTGATGGAGACCCAATGGAAAGAAATACTAGATGTTTAACTGTAACCTTATATTTAATTGAACTGCTGGAGGTAGTTGTTTTTGAAGGGGCAAACTGTTGTAAGAGATGATGTTTTAGAGTACAGGGAAACCTGAAAATGAGAGCACTGCTCTGACTCAAACTTCCCTGATAAATAAAAAAAAAAATACACTGGCATGTCAGTCTTAATTGGTGAGCTATGTGTGTATATCTGATGGACTATAATCATTCATTTTTATCATCATCATCTTGATCTCTGTCTTCAAAAACACGCTGCTTTCATTCCAGCTGAAAAATAATTATATAAAAAAAAAGCTCCACAAGAAAACAGTTTTCTTTTTTTCTTCTTTCGTCCCAGGAGCGGTTCAGCTCCACAGCCTTACATGGTGAAATGCCAGACTGCTCTGACCTAAGACTAGAAAGAGTGGAAGATGCAGAGTGAGAGAAACAACTTGACTGATACAGAAAGCCACGGTAGGCCAGAGAAAACAGACGATCCCTCTACTGCCAGTCAGAAGAGAAGGAAATATGTTTTCTCCTTACTAAAGAGGCTAGTACAGAACACATGAAACATAATACATGAAATACATACATACATGAAAACCAGAAACATCTACTTTGAACTGGCTGTGGCTTTTTCACATGTGACATTTTTGACTGTGCTGGCCACATTCTCATGAAACTTGTAATGGATGTACACAGACACCAGAGGATTATTGTTGATGACTTTGGGGACCGCGTGACCTTTTTTCCAGCAGCACACACACATGCCAAAATTCAACTCACGCACAAGATACATTTGAATGTAATAAAATAAAAATAACTTGTCGCCATGACAGCTTCTACTGCTCTAATCTTAAGATTAACAATGGAGTCACCTCCCTTAGTGTTGCCATGTTTAGGTATGTTTACACTGTGCAAAATCAAGTGTACTCAAAGGAAGATATTCTGTTATTTATAGGACATGATTTGGCCTGTGGTTGTGGTTGACTGGCAGATTTTCCTATAGACGTCATAGGCGGCCGCCAAGGGCATCACCCAGCGCCCCCCTGTTTGTTTCATTCTCATAATCATGATATCTCGAGACTGCCTTGAGGATTTCCTCAAATTTGGCACAAACGTCCGCAAGAACTCAACAATTATCTGATCAGAATTTGATGGGTGAAGGTCAAAGGTCAAGGTCATTGTGACCTTACAAAACATGTTTTTGGCCAGTGCTCAAGAATTCATGCTTGCTAATCATGACAAAATTTCACAAAAAAAGTCTAGTAGTATATGACATTTTATTTCCAAAGGTCAAAGGTCATCTTTACTGTGACATCACAATATTCTTAACACTTTTTTGGCCATTATTTAACATTATATATCAGGAACAGGAGAGGAGATATTTGGTTAGATATTGAATTGGTGACATCTTTGATGTCCATCTTGAGACTGTGCTGATTGTATAGATCTTCTGTGCTGCTGGTGGGGAAGATATGTGTGAAGCATGTATGTTTTCATTGACAAGGATGTGCACTATAACTGCAACTTGACGGGTGTGCGTAGGCATACAACTGCGAGGCAGTTTTTGAAAAATGAAACACTAAGAATAAATTATCTAAAGATCTAATGCTAATGGTTGGGCTGTTGTTAGGGTTACCACGTCTGGTCCTTGCAGTGCAGTTCACTTAAGGCCCCGAACATTTTAGCAGCTGGAGGCGGATTTTTGTAATTGTTTTTAATGAGAATGAAGCCTTTTGCTCTTTGTTTTTGTGTTGTGACGTGCTTCGCGTTTCAGCGCTCCAGATCATCTTAAAATATGCGATACCTGTAAATGGCCACCGTGAGGCGAAGCTCCTGAACCAACTGGTGGTACTCCCCGCGGTCCCTCTTTTTTAGTGTCTCATGTACCCACACAGATCTCTGTCTCCCTGAGTCCAACAAACAATCTGCTGACAGCCTCTCACCCTCAACCACAGCTACAGCAAGTACCCTCTGCCTGAACATTTTAGGAACTAGCTACTAATTACTGTCAAATAACTAAAATAAATAAACGGTAGACTGATTACACAGGAAGGTTGAAATAAGGAGGTGAGGAGAAAACACTTTCTGTGTGATTGGGGCCTTAATTTGTTCCTTAGTAAGATCATCACAGTAAGAGGATGCTAGAGCATTGACAGATAAGGTGGAGTGTATGTGGAGAGTGTTAGTAAGACCAGATGAACAAGCAAAAGCCATGCATGGCTGCGGTATGAAAAGAAAACGAAAGACGGCAAATTTGCGCATATTGTATTCTTTAAGTATTTGTTATTTATTGATACCGTTTGTTAGCTTAGTTGCTTATTTGTGATGATTTCTTGTTAGCTCTTGTTCTTGTTCATGAAAAATACAATAAAGAAAATAATACATTTTTGGGGGTGGGGTGCTCTTGCCTAGGGCACTGACTCTGCTGGGTCCAGAACTGCTTTCTAACTGGGTATTCAGACAACTTGAGTAACAGATCTATGAGTTTGAAGGCTTGTCAGATGCCAGATAACTACACAGCATTTTTAAATACTGTGATACTGAGTTTTACAACAAAGTAAACCACCAGGAATTTTGCGCTTGCATGCATTTGCATTGGCACCCCTGCTGTGTCAATGCAGTGCTGCTATCTGTCTGAACGTGGTCTTATTCCCTCTGAGTACACACAAATTATGCAGGCGAGCAAATAAACAATGCCTACTTGTGTCACACTTGGCTAGACATAACTCCACGGTATATTGTAAATAAATCAGGAATGTTTGGCACTGCGTCAGCTGTGACTTTACAGGAGGAAGTGTGAAGGAAATATTCGCTTACAAAGGCCCTGTGCTTCCTCTCCTTTAATCCTGCACAGAGCTGTTACTGAAACTAATATTAGAAATTAACTGATGGCATTATAGCTAATAACACTGGCATTCATTATGCTTTTAAACCCTCCCTGTCGTTTTGTTGATGTAGTAGTCATATATTGCTTGTAACACATGAGGAAGAGGTAGAGGATAAGAGATAGATGATGAGAGAGAGAGGGAAGGAAAGGGCATTTTAGGGGTGAAGAGGGATGGAGGGAGGGTTTACCCCATCAGCTGTGTTTACTCTGGAGGACTTACTGCTGCTGTTGGCAGCTTCACACACATTCTCTCTTCCCCCTTTTCCTCTCTCTGTTCTCCAGATATAGCCAGCTATGTGGAGAAGCCTACAACTAGCTTTTCCCCAGAGGCCTCTGTCTAAGAGCAGGGTTTATCTGATACAGGCGTTTGAAGCAAAGCACCAACCCAAGACACAAAAAATCTCCTCTGAAACTCACTCTAATGGCATTAAAGTGTTTGTGAATAGAATTTCACAAAGATTAAATTTAGAAAAATCTAATTTGGAAGCGCAGGTGGGTTAAAGGCTCCTTCAGGCAGCGAAGGACAGGTTTTATTAAAGATTATAGAAATTGTAGAGCCTTAAATATGACAAACTGTAGTCTGAGAAGTACTGTGTGATGTACAGTGTTGAATTTTTAATCAGGATAACCCAGTTAACCTTAAAGGGGCAGTTCATCCACAAACCACAAATACATATTTTTCCTCTTACCTGTAGTGCTGTTTAGATTGTTTTGGTGTGAGTTGTGGAGTGTTGAAGATACCGGCCATAGAGATGTTTGCCTTCTTTCAAAGACAGTGGAAGTAGATAGGAATTAGATCTGTAGATAGATGAGTAGTAGAGTAGTAGATAGATCTTTAAAATCTTAAAATGATAAACCAAGCTCAGGTTTTGTTAAAAAAAGGATAATTAATCTGTCACCGAACAGGTTACAATAAAATCCCCTGATGTTTCTATCACAGCGATGGCTGCATCAGCATGCACACTAATGCACTGAACCTAATGTGATTACAAGACGACTGCAATTGAAACACAGACCACATACACCTTAATCTGATGATCTCATTTTAATGAGTTATTTGGATTGTTAATGCCGGCAATTGAGACGTGCAGAGAATTCAATCAGCTGCAGGTTTGTGTATGTGGAGGATACATCATGTTTTCACAGACATTTTATTTACATCCAGTAGATTATTTAAATTTCAGTAGAGACCAGGAGGTTCCACTGCAGGAAAATAAATACAACATGAGTGACCTGATAGGATTTGAAGGAATGAAGGAAGTGACTGACAGTGTTTACAGCCTCTGGGGGAGTATGTCAGTCTGACTGATCAACAAATGACACACACAGGGCAGGGACGGTTTTTTGCATGTCTTTGGTCAGTGGTGATGTTCTCTGTGGAGAGACAGGGATTTGCAGAACTGTCCAGTATTGATTAGATGTGTACAGAGATGTCATTATCTGTGTCTGTATCTCTTCAACCAGCAAAATTATTTGTCTCTGTGTCTGTATTCCGATATAAGATTGGAAGTTTTCAGACTGGAAGTTGTGTTTATTTGGGCAAATGTTTAATTTTCTAACCGAATATTCGGCATATGTGTGCTGAATTGAAATAGTGTAAAGAGTATATGGCTGTCAACTCTCAGTTTACAGTCATACCCAGTTTATTGCAAGACTGTTGAGGGACCCCAGTATGCACAAATATTTAATACAAAAATGGCAATATTCCTTTTTCCCTTGCCAAAATTTAGTCTAACTTTGTGGTGTTATATGTCCACCTTTTTGTCAAGCTAGCATAACATTTTTAGTACCAATGGATATCTTAGGCCCTGTAGTTAAATATGATACCTGTAGCTTTAAAAGAGCCCGATTCAGCAGGTTTTCATTTTCTTGTTCTTTCTATACCCTGAATTTTCCTTTAGGAGCTCCAGATTTTTGGTAAGGCATTCTGACGTAGCCAATCAGGCTGCAGTCCGCCTCACGTTTACATCAGTGGCGCTTGCGATTTCAAACGGTTGATAAATACAACTGGGATTGGTGGCTCAAACGCCCCTAAGAAACTCTGTAGATGGTTGGTAAAAACAACCAGAATCAGTGGCTCAAACAGTGCAGGGAGTGTGTATTTTGGAGAACTGGAATAGGTAGTTTGAGCAATAGGCATTTGATTTGGGATAACATACTCTCAGGACATTTTAAGGACTTATGTAGCTTTGGAATTTTGGGCCATTAAAACAGTGGCATGTCATTCTGTGCGCTGACTCAGTGGGGGCAACTACAGAATATAGTGATCACTTTTCAGAGTCCTATGTTGCACACAGAATGGGCATTTTTATCTTGTTGTGATCATTCACATTCATATGAATTGCATTAAAGAATAATTCATGTCAATTATGTTTATTTGTTACATTTATTATACAGTTCTTTGGAGGATTTCATATTTAATAAATAGGTTTTCTCAGGTCAAACCTTAATAGACCCTTTTTTAGGCAAGCTAGCATGTTAGTTTGAGAAGTCATAGTTCACATCCTGCAGATATCCAGACTTAATCCCATAACTCATGCATCCAGCCTGCTGAGGTGTCTACGAGCAAGACACTGCATCCCTCCCAGCTGCTGGGATGCTGCTCTGCAAAGAAAGCGATAAAGCGTTTTCTCCTCAGGGATCAAGAGTCCCACAGAAAACCAAAGCAAGTCTCCCCAGTAACTGAGCACTTCCCCAGCTGCCAGTGCTCCCAATATAAGAGAACACAAATCTAATGCTCCCAGTCCACCAAAATAAACACTTCAAATCCAGCCATCCTCTGTCATTCTGATCTAACATCAAAAATGCAGCACACCCAGTCTGAAGCATCCACCTTTCACATCTCCTGAAATAAACCACAAAGCTAGAGCACCTCATCTGCTCAATCAAAATAAATCAAACACACCCAACCTACTAAAAATTAAACACCACAAATCCAACAGACACAATAGTTGGCATCCTCCGGCCATTTCAAATCCAACACACCTGATGAATTTCAAGTGACTTCAAACCCAGTCTACTTATGTAGCACAATAGCTGCAAGTAACCACAGAAGGCTACTGTTGTAACGCTAATCCAAGCATGTGCATCATACTTCTTCAATAAAACCACATAAAGCAAATGCACCCGTGCCTCCCGAAATAAAGCCTTGCAAATCCGCAGCACCTGATCGCCGTCCTCCCCTGTCACGCCTCCGAAATAATCACTCAAATCCAGCGCCTCCAAACAACGGCATTCCCCAGAGATACCCGACAACAATCACTCAAATTTGGAATGCCTTGGGACACTCAGGCCCTAAAAATAACACAAATGCAGTGCACTGGATTTTTGGACACACTTACCAGTCCTCCAAAAATAGAAACCCAAATCAACTGGAGCCTATCTACTGTCAGATAAGAGCTACAGTTACTGTATCAATTTTGGTTTTGGACAATATACTTAAACTGCATCATGATTCTCTAGTCTATATGAGCTGAAGAGAAGTGACGCAAAATTGTTTTTACTTGCTGCAAGCAGAAAAATATCCAGTAGTCCAGTAGTGATGGATGAGAACTGTTTTTTGGACTAGATTGCATGTAAACAAAAATTAAAAGCAGCAGTGGGACATTCCAGACTTCCTGTCTTAGTTGTCAGTCTCTGCTCCATTTATCCTTCAACAAACACTGATGAGTGTTTTACTGCATCTCAAAACTCATCTCCTAATATTAGCTTTCCATTAGCGTTACTGTCTGTCTCCTGCCAAGCAAATGAAAGCCTAACTTATAGAGTCACTGCCAAAAACAAGAAGACATGTCAAATCACACTGACATTTGTAAAAAACAAAAATCCATTTGGCTTTATAGGGATTGGAAATGATTTTTAAAAAAGTAATTATCTACTGGCTATTTTTATTTTATATTTATAAATATTTCTCGTCATGACTACCGAATGAAGAAGCTGCAGTTTTTATCATTTTGATATCTTATTTGTATCTTTTTTACTTTATAAAATGTTGGACAAAACCACTGTGACATCTCCCATTGGGTCGTGGACTCCCATTTTGAAGTCTTGAGATACTGAAGAAATCAAAGCCTTTGTCCATTGTGTGGTGAGCAGCCATGACCTGACGTCATACTGTGTGCCCTCCTTAGACTGTATAAAATAATGGCTGTTGCTTTGACATCACCCATTGGTTTGTGAACTCCTGTTCTGAAGCCTCATGTTCGGCATTCTGGCTGTCACCTTCTTGGATTTTTTTGAATTTGGATGAGAGGGTGGAGCTGTGGAGGAGTGAGGGGTGGATCTGACTCAAAGACTGTAGTGACCCCACACAGACAACCTGTCACTCAAAGCGGTCCCGCCATTGATTATATGTGACTTTAAGCCTCAGGTGGGATGTAACATGTTTATTTCTGCGGCAAAGTTGGGCTTTTAAACATTGGGGTCTATGGGGATCGACTTGCTTTTGGATCCAGCCTCAAGTGGCCATTAGAGGAACTGCAGTTTTTGGCACTTTAGTATTTGCTTCATGTTTTAGCCCCCAATTCAGACTGGAGGCAAATCAAATTTTTCTCAAATCAGATCTTGAAGACAGTCTGTCTGCGTTGTTATTTGCAAGTGATCAGGTCGTATTAGCATGCACAGACATCACCAGCCTATCTGCATAGGTTGCTGTGGTCACACCGTAGCCGTTAGTAGCTACGTAGCGCTACATGGAAGAGGTCCATCATTTTGAATTCCAAACAAGCGTCTGTCCATGGACTGTTGTTCTCCATGTTGTCCTCCATAGTGCTCTGCTGACAGCAGCATGGATTCGGATCAGCATATCTGTGACTATTGATTTGATGTTGTTTTATGTCATAAAAAACACTTTGAAATCTGATTTCAGTGGCCAGAGTGTCTGGACTGAGACATATCTGTAGAGATCCAATTGGATTTGCATTTCAAAGCACCTCCAAATGTGGTTTGGATCCGATTTGAATGACTCTCATTTCATTTTACAAGGATCAGTCACAGTTTTGCCTGTGACTTTTTAGCTGGGTGTTTTTTAAGGGCCCGTCAATGTGTTTCCTGCGGCTTTTTAGCCCACATACGTGGGTCTTTTCCTGCCTAAACCTAACCACACATAAACCACAGCATTTTTCAAATATTAAGTTTCAATGTATCTGCTACATAATAAGGTACATGTATGTGTTGTTTTAAGAAACATACATTGCCAACATTTTTTTCTGGCCATTAGGCTGGGTATTCTTGAAGTCAAGACTTTCTAAAATTCGTCCACCATTAGGATATAATGTGGATATGCCAAAATGCAGTCCAAATGATAAAAAATGCCTAAATGATAAGATGTCTTCTTCATGTGATTGAATACTGTTCAACTCTAGTGGATTATTTATATTGTGCAGCATGAGATATCAGTTTATTTATATAATCGTCCCTCTGATGGAAGACCCTGTGTGAGGTCGGTATTTTTAACCATTAATGTGCCAGACTAAAGGCTTTGAATATAATTTTTCTCCCTGCTCCTAAGATGCCTGAGGAACTAGCTGTACTGGACACAGATACAAAATTAATGTTGATCTTCTCACCTGAGTATCAATAAGACGCCAACAAACTATATAAAATATGTCCGGCTGTAACTTAACATGTTCTATCAACACTGCTCTGAACCCAAATAATCTATAATAAATAAAATGGAGTATGACTGAACAGAGCGTCAGTGAACAGTAACCCTGTTTGTGCTGTGACGTCCACAGAGGATTACAGGAGGTACAATGTAGATAGTGCAGGCTACTAAATGCATAACTAAATGTTCTTATCACTGTCCGTCATTAGAGCACAGTGGGCATTCTTTCCATTGTGTCATCAATATTGTGTCATCACATCCAGTCTATAAAAAGATTCACAAAGGCGGCTTTGAGAGTACAACAGGCTGGCCTGAACTGTTCTCCGCTGGGACTCCTGTGAAAACATGTCAGTGTAAATAAAATGCAACAGTGCAGGTCAACAACAGCTACCTGCATTTTGTTAGAAACCACCTGAAACTTTTTTTCAGTGCCAAATCTGATATAATGAATTAATGTGGAGAGTAAAATGAATTGTTTTTACATATGTACAAACACCACACTACATCACACTTTCTTTTACTACTGTTGTGGATTAAAATGAGTTCTTTAGTGTTTTCATGCAATTGCAGCCATATGGAATTTCTCCCCAACCCATAGTTAGCGTGCTAGCTTGCTAATGCTTCTTTCAATAGGCCCCTGAGCTGAACCTGTGATATAAAATTCCCACACCGGATGGGATGTGAATTCAGAAAGACTAGTTTAGGGAAAATGTGTCAAAGAGATCTCAAAGCGTTTACTTTTAAGCACTGTTTAACATTTGACTAAAAAGTGTATTAGATATTTGGTATGTGGTTTCATTATTAGAAGGTATGTCTTAGGGTCACGCCTTCCTACAAGTGATCTCATAGTTAACTTTACACTGTAAAAAAAGAAAAGTGGAAATTGAACAGTCTGTAAGAGTCCGCCTGCACACACACACACACACACACACACACACACACACACATATACAGTGACAGGGTTAAGTTTTAACATCACATGGCTGACGTTACCTTATAGTTATTAAAGGTTTTAACCACAGAGTCGAGTAGATGCGGGTAGGGGTGGGGGAAATTTCCGATTCTTAGATGCATCGCGATTCGGATGTGGACGAATATGAATCGATTCACAAACGTCCAAATTTCGATTAATTAGAGTAATACAGAAGGTTCTAAATGATGCGGAACTAAGAAGCGCGGTACGCGTCATCTCCGGGACACTTTGGGATGCGCACCTGGAGCGGACACGCCAACGCGCGCACAGAGGAAAACAAACATGGCTGACCGCCACCCACCTCACCTTGAGATCCGAACAGCTCCTTCTAATTTAAAAGCAGACATGTGGAAATACTTCGGCTTCTACAATGTTGGCAGTGGAAGCGAACTGGACAAGAGCCACGTTATATGTAAGCTGTGTCGTGCTAAAATGAAATACTTTGGCAACACAACAAACATGAGAAGCCATGTAACTCGATTCCACCTGACGGAGGAGTCAGGGAGACGGCAGGCTGTTGCTGCGGCAACTAGTGGCGCTACCGACCAGAGAACAATCGAGGAAGCAATTAGAAAGCTGCCACCCTCATTGGAAAAGGCCAAGCGAATTACGAAGGCCATCGCGGCATTTATTGCCAAGGATTTGCGTCCTTATTCCGTCGTGGAAAATCAGGGATTTCAAGCACTGCTGCATACATTGGAGCCCAGCTACACCATCCCATCCCGATGCTATTTCACCGACACGGCCATCCCGACACTCTACCATCAAACCAAAACAGAAGTCATGGCCTCGCTGTTGAAGGCAGGTAGGAACGCAGTTACATGTGATGCGTGGACGTCTGTCGCCACCGAATCATTTGTTACTCTAAGTTAACTGCGCATTTTATCTTGTGATTTAAGATACCTGTTGTTACCTTTGGTACTGTACAACGAAGTTGTAACTTTCCAGTTTGCACGCATTTCCATTTATATGTTTAATAAAATATAATGGAAATGAATTCAACTGTTTCTTATTACAAATGCACTGTTTTTAAAAATTGCAAGTGTTGAATGCTTATTCAGTGAGACAAAAACGAAATGTGTGTTGTGAAAAAGTGCATTAATATACATAAATTGAAGATGCATCAATAATCGTTTTATAATCGAATCGTAGCCCCTGAATCGTAATTGTTATTGAATCGTGAGGTGCCCAAAGATTCCCACCCCTAGATGCGAGTGTGTTGGGACTGTTGATAGCTTGGTGTTGGAGGTTAGCTGCTGCTGTGATTGCGTGTGAGTGCTGCGTCTTACCACACTGTCAGTTTCCTGTTTTTTATGTTAACTTTGAAGTCATGGTTTAACAAGTAAATTGAAGCCTGTTTGTTGAATAAAAGAATTTCAAATTGCTCTTGTTTTCCGTTGATGACCAATTTGTATTCCTAGTCTTACGTTACATTAAAACAATGTCAGATCACATGTCAGCTTCATCTGCATGACAGAACCTCTGGAGCCTGGACAGTTCAGTATCTGTCTGAAGAGTCTTTGAGCAACAGTTTAAATGTTATCTAGTTGAAGGACAGCCACTCTGCTCATCACAACACTTCTCAAGAGTGAGAAACATTTGGCTTGACGCAGTCCAGCTCAAATATCTGATTGACTTCAGTTATTTAAAGCATTCTGATATAATGATGAAGTCATCTGAATGGCTGTGATTGGTTGTTGAGGTTAACATGGAGGAGGTATCTAAATGGTTTGCGTCTGATGTACAGACAAGTTGGATCAGAGCAGTGGAAAAATAACTGCTCTATTTATAAAGGCCCATTTAACAGAAGAGGGTCATCTGTGTCCCTCACAGGAACACAAGCAGTCAGCCTGTCCCACCATGAACTCGCTCCATCACAGCATCTGATCTGGACCCATTACTTCTTGTTTCCCCCTTTTTACATGTTGTCATATAAAGCGCAGATGCCATAAATCACGTTTTAAAAGTTTCACATCCTGGTCTATTAAGTTTATAGAGGCAGTGTTCTCAAACTGAGCTGGGACCAAATCCAACCAGAAGCTGCTTTCATCTGAACCCCCGTTTGTCTGATTTATAAATAAAGCAGCTTTGTCTGTTCTCCTAACTAAGAAATGAAAAATACAAGAATATTCCACTTGACAATCATGGGTTGTGAGGCTGATCTTAAAGTCATGCTTTTAAATTCCTTCATATGTTTTTAAAGATCATCGTCCTTTAATATGCAGTTTCTACAGATGCACATCGCAGAGATTAAATTCATATTTAATAAGTATGACTTTGTATCATAAAAAAAATAACAGTTTACAAGAATTTCAATCTTGATAATATTTGTAACTGTGTTAAATAATAATGGAATGATGTATAAAAGTGAAAAAAAAATGTAGAGAAGCTGACAAGACAAATGTTAAAGGGACAGTTCACCCCAAATCAAACATTCATACTTTTCCTTTTACCTGTATTGCACTTTATCAGTCGAGATTGTTTTGCCATCTACTGACTGCTCCTCTGGCACCTCTGAGCTAGCTAACGTTACAGCTCTGCCGAGGAGGATGCCATTAATGTTAACGTCGAGCCTCTTGTCCATAAGTCAATGAACGCAGTCATACGGTTGGCAGGTGTTTGTTTGTAGTGATTTCTGGTAAGAGACATTGCTGTTGAGTTTTTCTGAAGTACTTTTTGGGCACTTTTGGTGTCTATAGGTCCTTAAAAGTCTTAAAATATATATATAAAATATGTATTTTCATTGCAGGTTTGGTCTTAAATTTCATATAAGGTGGTATAAAAAAGTCTTTAATTCACCTTAGTTATATCTATAGACATCCAGTGAGCACCATAGACGAAGTGCCATCTAGTTCCATTATATTGGAGAGAAGGCAGACATCTCTACGGCGGATATCTCCAACACTCAGATTCATAAATGGCACAATTTATTGTACCTTAGACTTCACTTACTTTATTTTACTTGTAGAACTCTTTAGTTTTTGAGTATTTAAGGTATAATTTGTGACCTAAATATAGACCAAAGGAAATCCCCATGGTGCCAAACACAGCAACAGAAGAACCAGAAACTATAGTAACCGACAGGTATTTTTAATAGACACACAAGCTCAATATTGGTCATTAATTCCTGATGCTGTTAACGTAATGTCTCTAAACACATCAGTTAGAGCTTCTTTAGTGCTGTTGAACTTTTCCATCGTGTATGTAATACAAAAATAGAAATTATTCTTTCACAGAAGTCACATAATTTTACTCAGCTGACATATTTGTATTTGGACATTAAGACATTTCATGCACCATTACATTCATAGTAGTTGAAGAGTGGTTGGTGTTTGTAGTAGTATTTTGAGCTGCATTCACTTGCAGTGCTGTGTAAGGGTGCCACCCGGTGGACAATTGCAGTTAAGAGTGTCACTGTTTACCAACTCAGGGTGCTTTTTGTTGCTAACACATTCACTATTCAGTGATAGTAAGATTGCTGTGTTTATAGCTTATTCTGTTGCAAAAAAATCTATTAATGCAGTGTTAATAAAACACTGTAAACATTTTTAAAGATCACATTTATAGCACAGAAAGCACCCACAGCATTTCTTGTAATTGGCGGAGGAAGTGTTGTGGTCTGTTGTGGTTGTTATTCACACCCCTATCTGTGAGTTGCCCACTCTGCTCAACGCCCATCACATGAATATATCTTAATAAGGGAAATAACTGAGCTGATAAAATAACAACACAGTGGTGTTATCGTATATAGTGATGATAGTAACATCTAATAAACAAACCTACAGAAAATGACAGAGGAGGAACAAAACCATCAGGGTAGGTTTTTGTCTTTAATTTTATTTGTAGGGTTTCAATATGCACTTCTACATAATATGTTGCGTGGATTAAACGGGGAAAATTGATAAATATTAAACAGTAGTCAGTAATTGGCCTCTTTCCACCGTGATCTGATGCTATGCTGTGTGCCCACAAACGGCATCATAAAAGAGCTGTCACCTGCTTGTTCCATTCATTCCTACAGTATTTAAACCAAAATGACCACATTTTGAAGGCATTTCTTGTCACAGCTACACAATAAAAGACACTGTGTTTCACCAGTTGAACGCCTTTCATATGTATTAGCAGCAGTAAGACGCAGGCCCACCATCAGGGGCGGTCAATTAGTACAAATGGCCCTAAGGAAGGGAATGGTTGATCCCTAAATGTATGTAATGTTCAAATACAACAATTTACCGACTTATGTTACAAACAATGCAAGTTATTTGTATTTACGTGATAAATAAATTTATTGTTAGCATTAAAACACATCTGATACCCCACCCCCCCACTATTGTGAAAATGGTGTGGTCCAGTCTTGGGGTCAGATGTGCAGAATGCACATGTACTGCTAATGTAAAGATGTATAGCAAACTGCAGTCTGACACCAATGCATCACCAAAAATTAGGGGCTCAAGCAAGAAAAGCCTGGGTGCAGACACAACAAGGCAATTAAAGGAGCAGAGAGAGAAATTTCTGGCCCAAAAAATGTGTCAAGAAAGTCCAGGTATGTGGACAAGGGGCCCAATTTGGAAAATGATGTCTCCTGTGTGTTATTCCTAATAGTCGGCCAATGGCAGAACCCATCAGTGATCTGATCGTGAAGTTTGCCGATGACACGACAGTTGTGGGTCTCATCAGTAAGAATGATGAAGCCAGGTACAGGGAGGAGGTTGAGCTGTTGGAACGCTGGTGCAATGACAGCAACTTGGTGCTAAATGTGGACAAAACCAAGGAAAAGACCACATTTTACAGAGGTGCAGTAGAGAGTGTGCTGACCTATGGCATCTCCACATGGTTTGCAGGCTGCAGTGAGGCTGACAAAAAAGTCCTGCAGAGGGTTGTAAGATCTGCAGAGAGGGTGATTGGAGCGTCACTCCCCTCAGTATGGGAGATATTCCTGAAGCATTGCAGGAACAGGGCTCGGAACATTGTGAGAGACTCTTCCCACCCTCTAAAGATATTGTTTTTGGGCATTTTGCCTGTAATAGACAGGACAGGTAAGTGTGAGGGGGGAGAAAGAGAGGGTGGGTGACATGCAGCAAAGGGCCACAGGCTGGAATTGAACCCGGGCCGCTGCAGCACCAGCCCCGCACATGGGGTGCCCGCTTTACCCACCAAGCCACCATTGCCCCGACTCTTCCCACCCTCTAAACGCCCTCTTCCAGCTGCTACCCTCTCAGTGGCTAATTTGCACTTTATATTTATTCTGTCTTTCATATTTATTCACTGTTTTAGTTTTTATTCAGTCTTTTTTTAATTCTGTTTTATCCAGCGTGTGTTGCCAAATTAAGTGATCCTGGACAAATGCCCTTTCGTTTTGTTTTTACAAGCAAAATGACAATAAAGATTTGATTGATTGATTGATTGATTGATTGATTGATTGACATACATGCACATATACTGTACAGATGCATGTACACAGGCATGCAAATGTAAGTTCAAGGTTCAAATCCGAAACCAAAAGAATAAAGCTGCAGGAGGATGTGAAACATTTAAAGAAATTGTCTGACACACTGATGTGTAACAGATATCACTTTTGGTCTGAGTGACAGCAGCTTCACTTAGTTTCTCTCACAAAAAGAGAAGTGATATTTCAGTGGCCATTTTACTGTTTGTATATTGCACCACTCTACATTTAATGTCTCTTGAGAACCCTCCAAAGTCTTTTATCACACCTAAAACTCATGTACAGTTCTGTTCCTACACAAGCTCAAATCCTGACCCACATTTCAGCCTGATCGCTGCTCTTGTAATAGTTTTGTTGTCAATGAATACGAATGTGCTGAAATAGTTGGAGATGCATTGAAAGCTTTTATAAAATCAAGAACGCAGCTTGTGATATGCTTACAAAATAAGGAAGACAAGAAGATGCTGTCTTGAAGTAGTCTAGCACTAGCGGTTAAATGGATCCACAGCCCACCTGGGCTTTTCGTGTAATTTGAGACACACCTGAGAAACGGAAAGTGAGGACAGCCTTCGGCGAGTGTGACTATAATTTGACTTGGTAGGACCCTTTAATTGTAATTTATATTTCATTTAAAATTTTGTAGACCTAACATCTAGAAGCAAGCAATGTAAAGCTTAGCTTATCATGATAAATGAAATATTTTGTGTAAATATTGTCATGTACATATATAAACACAGAAATTGCACCATAGCGCTGCAATGAAGTCTCTTCTTTATGCTGCCAACAGTGGCATCATGCCGCTCCCATGTGTGATTTTACATGGCATGTCAGCATCGCGGAATCAAGAGTTGTGACAGGCGTGACATGTAACACCATAGTGTTGACCTCTAGTGTCACATAAAGCAAAGACATAGGCAGTGCTTTCTAAACATTAACAATGGCATTAACATGGCAGTAAGAATCATTTACTGTCCCTGATATGTGGTAGCTGATCTCATCCTCTGCTTAGAGGGTAAGGAGCTCCTGGAGCTCATTGTTTTACCCAGTTGCAGACATTTTCAGCCAATGTTCTTCTTTGAGTTAGCTGCTAACTGCTAGTAGCTGCTTGTTATATCTCTCGCGGTGGGTCGTACACAAAATGTTGTCCAACTGTGCTACCCATGATCCCCTCCTGCTGGCTGTCCTGTTTATACAGACATCTTTTCAGCACTGTTACTACCTCCGCTTCCAGCTCAGACGCGAGACGGCTCTGTCCCTCCTTTTAGCTATTGTACCTTCTATTATCTATCTTTCTTCTATCTATTTAGGCTGACTTAGGCCTAGTCTGCCGGAGGACCCACCTATAATACACCGGGCACCTTCTCTCCTTCTCTCTCTCTCTCTCTCTCTCTCTCTCTCTCTCGTATTCTATTTCTGCATCTTGCTAACTATTCTGGATGTCACTAACTCGGCTTCTTCTCCGGAGCCTTTGTGCTCCACTGTCTCTCAAATTAACTCATATCGCAGCGGTGCCTGGACAGCGTGACGTGTGTGGTTGTGCTGCTGCCGTGGTCCTGCCAGATGCCTCCTGCTGCTGCTGCCATCATTAGTCATTAGTCATACTTCTACTGTTATTATACACTTATGACTATTGTCACACATGTATACTGCCAGATATTAATACATACTTTCAACATATTGTACCACAGTAGCCAGAACTATAACTATAATATTATTACTTTAAATAATGTTGTTGTAAGCTACTGTCATTTCCTGCATCTCTCTCTCTCTCTCTCTCTCTCTCTCTCTCCCTCTCTCTCATTGTGTCATGCGGATTACTGTTAATTTATTATGCTGATCTGTTCTGTACGACATCTATTGCATGTCTGTCCATCCTGGAAGAGGGATCCCTCCTCAGTTGCTCTTCCTGAGGTTTCTACCGTTTTTTTCCCCCCCGTTAAAGGTTTTTTTGGGGGAGTTTTTCCTTATCCGTTGCGAGGGTCATAAGGACAGAGGGATGTCGTATGCTGTAAAGCCCTGTGAGGCAAATTGTGATTTGTGATATTGGGCTTATAAAATTGATTGATTGATTGATTGATTGATTTAGAAAGACAAGGCTGCATCATATCCACGTGAAATCCCCGCCTTGAAGAGGTAGTTAAAGGGGTTTATGATATTTCTCATCTGTGATGGGCACTTGAGCTTTGAGTGATTGCTTATCAGCAAAGAAACACTTAAATTAAAGGATAAATCTGGTTATATCTTTATATATTTAATAATGAATCCCATTAAACCATTAAAACCAACAATGAATTGATCCTATTAGCAAGTATTGCGTTTATCTAGAGCCTCATATATCTCATTCCTCTGCCATAGAATTAAAAACACATCAGTGAGCCACACTGTTGTACAGTCCCCACATACCATCATCCTGATCAATCAATCAGTCAATCAATCAATTTTATTTATAAAGCCCAATATCACAAATCACAATTTGCCTCACAGGGCTTTACAGCATACGACATCCCTCTGTCCTTATGACCCTCACAGCTGATCAGGAAAAACTCACCCAAAAAAAACCCTTTAACGGGGGAAAAAATCCGGTAGAAACCTCAGCAACTGAGGAGGGATCCTCTTCCAGGACGGACAGACGTGCAATAGATGTCGTACAGAACAGATCAACATAATAAATTAACAGTAATCCGTATGACACAATGAGACAGAAAGAGAGAGAGACAGAGACAGAGAGAGATGCAGGACAGACGGTAATGACAGTAGCTTACAACAATATTAATGAAAGTAATAATATTATAATTAATAATAATATATTAATATCTGATAGTATGCATGTGTGACAATAATCATATGTGTATAATAACAGTAAAAGTATGACTAATGATAGCAGCAGCAGGAGGCATCTGGCAGGACCACGGCAGCAGCACAACCACACACGTCACACTATCCAGGCACCGCTGCAATACGAGTTAACCTGAGAGACAGTGGAGCACAAAGGCTCCGGAGAAGAAGCCGAGTTAGTGACATCCAGAATGGCCGAGTTAGCAAGATGCAGTAATAGGACACGAGAGTGAGAGAGAGAGAGAGAGACAGAGAGAGACAGAGAAGGAGAGAAGGTGCCCGGTGTATTATAGGGGGTTCTCAGGCAGACTAGGCCTAAGTCAGCCTAACTAGGGGCTGGTACAAGGCAAGCCTGAGCCAGCCCTAACTATAAGCTTTATCAAAGAGGAAAGTCTTAAGTCTAGTCTTAAATGTGGAGACGGTGTCTGCCTCCCAGACCGCAACAGGAAGATGATTCCACAGGAGAGGAGCCTGATAGCTGAAGGCTCTGGCTCCCGATCTACTTTTGGAGACTTTAGGGACCACGAGTTACCCTGCTATAGGAGCCAAATATGTGATTGGGAGGTTTTGCGTTTAACTGTGTAACTCACTGTGTGGGCATTGGGGGGCACTGTACCGTCACCTGGTGAGTTCAGGTATTTTAGGATGTGACCTCACTATGATCACCAGGTGTTTGACCCGGAAGGGCAAAAGGTTTTTGACCGCTGTGCTAACTGCCGGCGTTTTCTTTGTTTGGGTTGTCAATAAATCCGAATTATAATGCACCAGAAGACCAGCGTCCGGACTCTTTTACTGAGCATCAAGAACACTAACGTTAGGGTGAGAAACCAGTAAGTTAGCGGGGCGCGTCAACCAGGTTACTCTGGGTCAAGCATCTCAGTAGCTAGTGTAAGACTTAGCTCCTTTAATAATAGTCAAAAACCTTGCATCAGTTTGAACTTCGTTGTGGACATTTCGGCACGTTTGGAACGCAGCGGAGTGATCGCTGTGGACAAGTGTAGCTGCTAGAAGCGGTAGTAGAAACGTCTGCATCAGAGGTGGATGTCGACGCTGGAGCTACGGTGCTAATGCTGAGCCGGCTGTGGAGCATCGGACCACCGAACCCCGGATCTCCGGATCGCCGCACCACGGGACCACGTATCATCTGATCACCGTACGGCACCCAACGCATGGAGGTATGTGTAGCGCTACACCCATGGCCATTTAATTGTGTGCACACATAACTGGGCATAAACCCAATGCATTGGTTGCCGAAGCGGGGGGACAATTGACTTTGCGTTGATTATTCATTACTGTGAACTGCTCATTGACTGACTATTCACCATGGAGACGCGCGATGCGGTGTCGGACTTAATTAGCGTTAGCGGGACTAATGTGCGAACTGCTAGTAAACCTAGTAGTGTGACTAGCGGTGTTGAAACAAAGACTCAAAAACAAGTGGTCAAACTCACTGCAAAAGCGCTTGCCAATGAATTGGACAGGTTGCAGTCTGATAGAAAAGCTAAGTTAAACAAAGCAGCTAACATAAGGAAATCAATACAAGGTTTAATGTTAAAGCATGAGAAAACACTGGTACAGGATGCCTTTGGAGAATTGATTGAAGGAAAAACATGAAACATGGTTTGAAGCAAAAATGTTGCCTAATGAGTGTATTGCAGATGCAAAAATGTGGATTTCATGTGATGAAAGAAATGAAAATGGTAATGTTGTGGATGACATTGATCCTAATGACAGTGTTTCAAATGATGATAAACGCTCAAGTCATAGGAGCCATAACAGTGGTAGGTCAAGTACCACATCCTCTGCAGCCATAAAGGCTGCGGCAGAAAGGGCCGCACTGTTGCGCGTGCTGCAGCTTTAAAGCAAAGGCATGCTTTGGAGGAGCAGGAAGAGCAGCTGAGGAGGAAAAGAGAGCAGTTTGATCTGGAAGCTGAAATAGCTGCGTCCACTGCTAAGTTGGCAGTATTACAGGCTTCAAATTGCAGAAGTGCTTCTCGTGGATCCAACAATGGCATGAATTACTATTTGGAAAAGAAGACAAAAAAACGGGAAACTGTCACTGTATTAAATCCTATGGCGGAGGAGTACAAGCCTGAAACATGGAAATCAACACAAGATGATTTGACAAAATGGTCATTACCACCCAACAGAACCATATCAAAGGATGTGCGACCCAAGGAAACTGAGCAGTGGGTTAAAGCTGCTTCAAGGCATCAATGCAGCCCCAATGAACAGCAACAAGAAAACAACAATTTGGAAACATCACAGCATTTTTAACAACAATCAACAACTGTTCAACCTACTTACCATCATCAAAGCAGTCTCAATCCGCCTGGAGACATACTTATCATCATGCACAGGCAGAATGAAATAACAACAGCTCTGGTGCAGCAGCAGCATCTGATGTCACTGCCACCACGAGATATTCCCACATTTGAAGGCGACCCTCTCCAATACAGGGCATTCATTAGAGCCTTTGAGGAAGGAGTGGAGGAAAAGGCAGGTAAAGCTGATTGTCTGTATTATCTAGAACAGTTCACCAGAGGACAGCCATGTGAATTGGTGCGTAGCTGCCAGCATATGGCTCCTGAGCATGGCTACACAGTGGCAAAGGAACTTATTCAGAAACACTTTGGAAATCAATATAAAATCGCAAGTGCTTATATGGAAAAGGCTTTAGCCTGGCAAACAATACAATCTGAGGACATCAAAGCACTCCAAGCCTACTCCTTGTTCTTGCGTGGATGCTGCAATGCAATGGAGGAGCTCCAGTACATGCAGGAACTGGATATGCCAGTAAATATGAGAGCCATTATGTCAAAGCTGTCATTCAAAATGAGGGAGCAATGGAGAACCATAGCTCATGACATAATGGAGAACACCAACAAAAGAGCTCGCTTCACTGATCTGGTCATGTTTATCGAGCGTCGTGTCAGCATTCTTTCTGACCCTCTGTTTGGTGAGATACAGGATCCAATATCTGGTGTTGCTGGGATAAAGACCATCACCGGGGTTTAAATCACAACCCGGGAACAGAATAAAGGGAAATGTTGTTGCCACCACAGTAACATCTATGGAAGTGTCTGAAGGAGTTAAAGAGCCACCAACATCAGACTCAGGGAAGGCTGAGAGAGCTGAATGCCTTTGCTGTGCTAGTAGCCACTCTTTGGAGGAGTGCAGACAGTTCAAGGGAAAGAAGCACAAGGAAAAAAATCAGTTTCTGAGAGGAAAGGGGGTTTGCTTTGCATGCTTATGTGTTGGACACATGAGCCGTGAGTGTGAGAGGCGCTTGACATGTGAAACATGTAATCAGACCCATCCCACTGTGCTTCATATTAAAAGGCAACCAGCACTGGAACCATTGGAAACATCTAACCAGCCAACTTCTCCCAAAACATGTGGACATACAGGGGCCAGTCAGGACCAGTGTGTGTTATCCATCCTCCCTGTGAAGGTTAAAAGTGCAAAGGGAAATCACATCATAAAAACCTAAGCCTTTTTGGATCCAGGAAGCTCAGCCACATTCTGCTCAGAACGTCTAATGCAGAAGCTGAATGTCACAGGCAGAAGAACCAACTTCCTGTTGAGCACAATGGGGCAAAAAACAGTTGTGCCAGCCTACTCATTGGCTGGGTTGGAGGTATCGGATCTAGATAGCAATGATGTTCATGTTCTCCCAGAGGTTCTCACACAGAGGAAAATGCCAGTCACTGTTGAGAACATGGTGGCACCTGAAGAACTGGCAAAATGGCCATATTTGTCCAAGGTGAACATCCCAAGCATAAAAGCAAATGTCGACCTGTTGATTGGCACCAACGCCCCCAAGATATTAGAGCCTTGGGACGTCATTAACAGTTGCGGGAATGGCCCGTATGCTATTAAGATAGTGCTGGGGTGGGTTGTTAATGGTCCACTGAATGGAAACAGTGGTGCTGCGGAGGCCAAAATGATGGAGTACCAGCAGCAGATCTCAAGTCTGGAGGGAGACTGTCGAGAGCTGAGGAGCTACCTGCAGGACCTGGAGAGGGCCAACCAGATGCTGAAGGACAAGTACGACGCTCTGCAGATCACCTTCTCTGCTCTGGAGGAGAAACTGAGGAAGACCACCAAGGACAACCAGGAGCTGGTGTCCTGCTGGATGGCCGAGGAGGCTGAGGAGGCCAACAAGCTCAACACCGAGAACGAGAAGGACAGCATATGCAGACAGGCTAAGCTGCAGAAGGAACTGGCTGATGCCGCCAAAGAGTCTCTGCCCATCGACCCGGCCGATGACATCGAGGTCCTGGCAGAGGACGGAGGGAAGGGCGGTGGAGAGACCTCGCCCAACATGGCGCTCAGCAGGACTCCCAGTAAGAAGATGTCCCAGCCTCCTCCTGGTGGTCTCCTGGACTCCATCTCCAGCATCTTTGGGTGTCGAACAGCCAACTCCTTCAGCACGTCACCTGAAAACACTGAGGACCCCTCAGGAGTGTGTGTGGAGGTTCGAGTCCCCTCAATGGCTCTCCACGTGGTTGAAGCTCACAACGGTGAGGTGAACGCAATGAGGTTCAGCCCCAGCTCTCGTCTCCTAGCAACAGGAGGGATGGACCGCAGGGTGAAGCTGTGGGAGGGGGTGGCCGGTCACTGTGAACCTAAAGGAGCTCTGACTGGCAGTAACGCCGGAATCACCAGCATCGAGTTCACCGCAGCACGTGGCCAAACCAACATGGCTGCGCCCTGTGCATGTTAGTCAGAAGTGGAACATAGATTTGTTTGGCTGCACTGTGTTTTGCTGTAACGTGGTTTATCATAACATTTTGCTCCTTTTTTGTTGTTGTTGTATTTTGAATTGTTATGTCAGGCTGCCAGTAACAATTAGGGGCCGGTGTATAGGAGCCAAATGTGTTATTGGGAGGTTTTGCATTTAACTGTGTAATTCACTGTGTGGGCATTGGGAAAACAGTAAGTTAGCGAAGCGCGTCAACCAGGTTACTCTGGGTCAAGCATCTCAGTAGCTAGTGTAAGACGTAGCTCCTTTAATACCTGCGTTCTCAGAGCGCAGAGTTCTGGTGGGATAATATGGCACTATGAGCTCTCTAAGATATGACGGAGCTTGACCATTTAGAGCTTTATAAGTTAACAGTAGGATTTTAAATTCAATTCTGGATTTTACAGGGAGCCAGTGCAGAGAAGCTAAAACAGGAGAAATATGATCTTGTTTCTTAGTTCCTGTTAGTACACGTGCTGCTGCATTCTGAATTAGCTGGAGAGTTTTTAAGGACTTACTAGAGCTACCTGATAATAGAGAGAAAATCACACAGCTGGTCTGCGACTACTTTCTCAAGGATCTTTGAAAGAAAGGGAAGATTAGATATTGGTCTATAGTTGGCTCTGGATCCAGGGTGGGCTTTTTTAGGAGAGGTTTAATTACAGCTACCTTAAAAGGCTGTGGTACATAGCTTGTTAATAAGAATTGATCATATCTAATATATGAGTGTTAACTAAAGGTAAGACCTCCTTAAGTAGCCTAGGTGGGATGGGGTCTAAGAGACACATTGATGATTTAGATGAAGAAATCGCTGCGGTCAATTCTTCAAGAGAAGTTGGGGAGAAGCAATCTAAATATATATTAGGTCTTACAGCTGTGTTTGAGGTTAGATAGGTACTATCTGAGGACAGGAGGTCATGAATTTTGCCTCTAATAGTTAGAATTTTGTCATTAAAAAAGCTCATAAAATCATTCATGCTAAGGGCTAAAGGAATACAAGGCTCAACAGTGTTTCCCACAGGATTTTGGGAAACCATGGGGGGGACAAGGGAGAAAATTTTGAACATTGTATATTGAAATTGAAATGAATTTGTATACAATATGTACAGAACGGTAAAATCATCAAGTTTTGAAAAAGTATTGCAATTTAATTTTGTCTTTAATGTTATTATCTTATATTATCTTTGTAATATGATTATCTTATATAATGTTATTACTATCCTAAAACATTCTCCAGGTCCTCTGTAACTCTGCAGGACTTATTTCCACCCTGCCCAGCAGCAGTACCGTGGCGAATGGTCCCTAACTGCGGGGAGAATGGAGCAGGCTTCCCCGGAGGTCCGCCGCTTTTCCCAGTCCCTCTTCTCCACACTTTGGGCTCTAGTTTCGCAGACCGGGCGAGGCGGGGGTGCAGTGCACCTGCGCTTCGCCAACTGGGTGTGGCCAGGTGGATTTTGCAAGTTTGGCACACCGTGCACGCTGGCGCAGCTACTCGTCTGTCCCACCTCCTTCCCTCCTACCTGCGCAAGTCGGAAAGAGGGAGGAGAGAAGGCGTGGAGTGGGTTTTACACACATCACACCAATCAAGTGAGTCCCTCTCCTCGCCCTTAAATGTGCCGCACGAAGGCGTAATGAGAGTTTACTCAATTCGCCATCGCAGAAGAGAGCAGCAGCGTCAGACGGCCAAACTTCTCCCAGGAGGAAACTGATGTTTTGGTCCGGGAGGTCCAAGCTCGCAGTGTCCGAATATACGGAACTGCGAGCAGACCTCCACGGGCTGATGATGCAAAGCCTGGGAGGAGGTCACCACAATTGTAAATCAATGTTGCGTTTCTCTCGTGCGCACGTGCGCTCTCTCTTTCTCTCTCGCAGTCTCACTCTGTTTCTTTTTTTTTTGGCTTTTCTAAGATGACAGATGCTGAATATATACTCCCTATCTGATGCTGTGGCTGTTTGTGGTTGGCTGAGAGGGATGTGAACTCATTTGTTTTCAGGCTGTGTTAATCAAATCAGGTTGGGTTTCCATTACGCGTGCCAAACGTGCCAAACGGTGCCAATCCCCTTTGATCTGACATCAGATGTGACGGGACAGAGATACAGGTATAGAGATACATTTATGTGCTGATTGCAGATAGTTGTATTGAATAGTGGTTTTGTGGCTATTTATTGCATTATTAATGTGCCTGACATTCTGGAAACCTGCCTGTGAGGTTTTGGTGACGTGTGCGCACTGTCCGCCGGTCAGCCAAACTTCGGCTTACACCGCCTGTGCTCCCCCTGTGCTGACAGTAGACGTGGTTTCAGATGGCGAGCTTTTAGCACACCTTCAGCGAAGCCTTTTGGCATGAAACTGTCACTGCGCCAAGCTGGATCTGTTGACACATCCCCCTGCTGCGCCACCACACCCATCTCAGCGCACCTGGGTCTGTCAAACTACCAAACTGAACGTGCCTCGGGTTGCGCTGCTCGAAACTAGCTCTGCGCGGGGTTCGCCACTCTGCGCTGCGCTGCGCTGCGCCGGGAAACTAGAGCCCTTTGACTTATTTCCACCCAGCTGACAGTGGGACTTATATTCATTGTGCCAACAGTGGCTTGGAAAAGCGCCCATAACCGTGTCCCACGGGGAAGAGGGAAGAGGGAAGGCGGCTGGAGTTCCTCCAACATTTGCGGTTAGATTATCATTTTTTTTTATTGACAAAAATATAGGCTGCTTCGGCTGATTTTTTTTTTTTTTTTTATGCGCACATGTGCCCCTAAATATTTTTTACAGTTTGCACACACCTATTTTTAGTCGAATTAGTGAAACGCTTGCACTGTCGAACGCTGGATCTGACAGCCTGAGCACATCGGCACAAAACGCTACAGCGTTCGAGATATTGTTTATATCATGAGAAGTCAATACTTTCGGCAGCCTAAATCTTTTATTTAGAAACTATGGCGGGTCAAATTAAACTATGGCGGGCCGCCATAGTTTCGTTAATTAATGGGAAACACTGCTCAATAGAGCTTTGACTCTCAGTCAGCCTGGCTACAGTGCTGAAAAGAAACCTGGGGTTATTCTTGTTTTCTTCTGTTAATGCTGAGTAATAGTTTGCTCTGGCATTGCGGAGGCCCCTCTTATACGCTTTGAGACTGTCTGCCCAGATTAAACGAGATTCTTCCAGTTTGGTTAATCGCCAATTCCTTTTAAATTTTCATGATATTTGTTTTAACTTATGGGTTTGAGAGTTATACCAAGGAGCGAACTTTCTTTAATTTTAGTGACCTCCGATTGGCATAACCGGGTGTCATTGCCGCCGACGTGAATAACAGTCTTACTGAATCTACGTTTAACTTTAGCCAGCAGTTTTAAATTTGACTCAGTGTCGCCCGCTCTGGCCCCAGGGATACATTTGACTATGGCCACTGGTGTTGCTAACTTCACGTTCCTCAGAATAGAGCTGCCAATAACCAGAGTTTTATCCTCAGCGGGTGTGTCACTGAGTGGGGAAAAGCGGTTGGAAACGTGAACAGGCTGGTGGTGAGCCGTGGCCGTCAGCTTGGAGCTGCGCCTCTGGCGAACAGTTACCCAACCTCCCGGCTGAATGGGTGTTACCGGAGGACCGCTAGCGGAGGCTATGCTATGTGGCTCCGCACCGGCTACAGGGGACTGGCTAACTACCGCAGCTACTGAATGGTTTTCCATGGTGCGGAGCGGCGCTTCTAATTCACTAAGCCTCGCCTCCAACGCAGCAAATAAGCTACACTTGTTACAATTACCACTGTCGCTAAAGGAGGATTTGGCACACCGAGCAAGAAAGAGCAGAGGGAGAAGCCATCACTAACTGTTAAGCTAATTTAGCTACCAATCTAGTAATGTGCAAACAACAGCTAAGAGATTAGCAGGGAAGTCGTAAGAAGGAGGAGAGCTATAAGTGCTTAAACAGAACTAGTGTGGGTTAAGACTTGAAGTAGATGTTAAAGCAACTGAAGTGAGAAAGCAGAAAGCAGGCTAGTAGAATTCACTAGAGCAGTACGCTGAGACGCTGTCACAGAAACACCGGAAATGACACAACTTGCTTACCGCAATACGTCAGCACCTTCTGATACACCCTCTGATGCTCTAAATACTCACTAGAGCTCTAAATGTGTAGTCATCAGCAGCTGAAAATAGTCCCCAACAAATGCACTGAATCCTCCTGTTTGACTAACATTTGCTTAAAAACACAGTGCCCAGCTGTTTTAGCAGATTACATACTATTTGTGTAGAAGTGAAATATTCAATAATTGTCGTACATCTTATGATGTTTGCAGTCCTACTTATCAGCTAAAATATCTGTTGCTACTTGTTTTTCTTTTTTTTCTGTCAGTTACATCTTTATTTTGCTATCTCCAAGTTTCCCAAAATGTACATCATCCAAAAGTTATGATTATGTTCTCAAGTGTTGTGAAATTCAGAGGTCATGGTGGCTCAGAGATCGTGTTTGTGATGGAAAACCATATTGTGTACACATGGGTCTACACCTTTCCCCTGCATTCATGTAGCAGCACTAAAGCAACAAGAAAAAACGAGGGCACAGCACCTACAGTGGTGGAAAAAAGTTTTCGGACACCCTTAAAATTTTACACAATCTCAAATATTATCATGAAATATTTGTGGAAAAATCTTTTTTGTGTTTCAAAAGGTGTGGCTGCATTAGACAGATACAAACAAATACAAATTATATTTTTTTGTTTATTGTTTACAAGAAAAACTAACAAAACTAAATTCTTGACAGTTTCAATATGTCAGTTCTCAACATTGTCGGTATCAAAGTCAACAAATAACAGAGAATGTGTTCAAAACTGAACAAAAAATAAATAAACCATCACATCATCAAATTAATATTTAGTAGTCCTGCCACTGGCACATAGTAGAGCTCTAATCCTGGCTGGCATGTTCCCCACGAGCCTTTCACACTGTTGAGGGGTAATCTTGTCCCATTCTTCTTGAATTACTGCTTTTAATTCTTCTGAATTCTTTGGTTTATGCTTTGAAACAGACCTTTTGATAATCCACCACAGATTTTCAATGGGGCTCATGTCCGGGGATTGAGCTGGCCACTCTAAGACCTGGATACTGTGCTCCTGCAGCCAAGTTCTACTGGCCTTGGATGTGTGGCAAGGGGCATTATCTTGTTGAAACATCCAGTTTTTACCTCGACGGAACAGTGCACGCGCAGAAGGGAGCATGTGGGTTTCGAGAATGGTACAATACTGGAGTTCAATGTGCCATCACAGACAGTGAGATGACCAACACCAGCAGCACTCATGCATCCCCAATTCAAATAAACACAAGAAGTTTAAAAAAAAAAAGGATCAGCATTCAGTGAATAACCTCCTAAGCCCTACGATAAGCTATTATGGCAAGGCTTAACTATACAGACCAGTGAGCAGTGATAACTAACATGTCTTTGGGGTCATCGGGTGGGAACCTCCTTTCACCGGTGTTTCGTCTAGTTGGTCCCATGACACCTCCAGGAGGCTAGACAGTGATCTCTGGCGTCCCAGAGACACTCCCCTAATGCCAGGTCTCACTGCTCCCCACACTAACCGAACAACCTCCTTTACCTTACCTATACTACCACAGAGGAGGTAGACCCAGCCTAACAAGGCTTCCTATCACACTCCCCCGCCAGGTTAGGCTGTACAGTCTACCTCCCCAAGACGAGCCCTCACAACAATGACACCTCCAGGAGGCTAGACAGTGATCTCAGCCCAAACAGCACTGCCACCTTCAACCAAACCCAGGCTCCATACATGCAAGCTCCAGGCAGAAGCAATGCTGATACTAGCTTTCCTGTCACATTCACCATACTCTATTTCACACACTACATAGCATAACTACAATATAAGCTAAAGTTAAAGGAGCTAACTGGACTTACAGGATCAGCAAGCACACTCACCTTGCCGCATGGCCTCAAACAAAATGGATTCCAATAGGCCACTCCCACACTTAAATACTTCCTCTTCCTGGATTTCTCCTGACAGGAAGTGGATCTCTCCACCTGATCTCAAGGAGTTATGTGCCCTGCTTAGTAGTTCCCCCTGCTGGCCCCCAGCTGACATTATTTCTTCTGTAATAGATAAACTGGCTGCATTTAATTGCTTCATCTGACATTTCCCTCACTGTCTTCCTCAAACTCTGTCCCCGCACTCCGAGTTCCCCCAGGAGTGAGACAGTTGATCTTGCTATGAATCCCCTACACCCCACTTCCACTGGACAAATCCTAGTCTTCCATCCTCGCTGCTCAGCTTCTGCTCCTAAGTCTGCATATCTAAGCTTTTTTCTTTCATAGGCTTCTTCCACTGAGTCTTCCCAAGGAACTGTCAGCTCAGTGAAATAAACTATCTGTTGACTCACTGACCACAACACTAAGTCAGGCCTCTGCCTGGTACAGACTATTTCCTGAGGAACAACAAGCTTTCCCCCTAAATCTACTTGCATTTCCCAATCACAAGCACCTTCTAGGCGGCCACACCCTTGCCTCCTCACTAACTTATCCCTTCTGTATTTCTCTCCCTCACGGACAAACTGAATTACTAAGCTCCTATCCTTAACACCTTCTGAATTCACCTGTCTTCGTTTCCCTTCGATGCCTGCAGCTAAACATTTCAACACCAGATTATGTCGCCATGTATATCGGCCTTGTGACAAGCTAACTTTACAGCCTGACAAAATATGCTTTAAAGTTGCGGTACGTGAACACAATGGGCATGATGGGTCCTCATTTACCCACAGTTTTAGGTTCTGGGGAGTTGGTAAGACATTGTATGTAGCCCCTACCAGGAATCTAATACGATTCTCCTCCATACTCCACAGGTCCCTCCAACTAAGCTTTCTCTTCTCTACACTTTCCCAATTCAACCACTGTCCCTGTTTAGCCTGGGCCACTACCTTTGCACCCCTTACTATCTCTTCCTGTCTGCGTATCTGTTCTACAACCAGCTTTCTTTTATCTTTGAGGCCCGCTGTATTTCATACCGGTTTACCTGAGCCAAGCCCCAGGCCTCCCCGGCCAAACTGAACATTACCTACAATCTCTGCATGTCTAAGAGCTGTCTCTGCCTCCTGAACTGCCGATCTTGGGTTCCACTTCCTCCCCTTGGTTGGATTTGGAACCACACTCCTAACTACCACGTCCTTACTCCCAGATAACAAGAGCTCTGTCCTGACCTTGGTACATTTAAATTCCTCTGTTAAACTAGATACTGGCAGCTGAAGTATCCCTTTTCCATACAATGCAACACTACTTAGGCACCTAGGAGCGCCCAACCACTTCCTAATGTAGGAGCTAACCGACCTTTCAGTTCTCTCCACAACAGATATTGGAATTTCATAAATTGACAGTGGCCACATTAACCTAGGATATAGCCCAAATTGCAAACACCACAACTTCAACTTTCCTGGAAGTTCTGATTTATCTATTCTATCCAATCCTTCAGCCACATCTTTTCTAAATTTCACCACCTGTTCCTTATCATTCAACTCTACATTGTACAACCTGCCTAAGCTCTTTACTGACTTTTCCCTAATTGTTGGGATGTCCTCATCATCTATGACAAACTTCCTATCACTTAACTTCCCTCTACATATCGAGATGCTTCTAGATTTACTAGGCTTGATTTTCATGCTGGCCCACTTGAGGTTCTTATTTACCTTCTCTAGTAGCCTCTTTGTACATGGCGTTGTTGTGGTCACCAGTGTCATGTCATCCATGTAAGCCCTAACTGGTGGAAGATGCAACCCATTCTGCCATCTCTCCCCACCTACCACCCACTTAGAAGCCCTGATGATTACTTCCATTGCCATAGTAAATGCTAATGGAGAAATTGTACACCCTGCCATGGTGCCTATTTCTAGCCTCTGCCAACCTGTTGTGAAACCTGCTGTACTTAGACACAACCTAATATCCTGAAAATATGCTTTCACTAAGTTAACAACTACCTGTGGCACTCTGAAGTAGTCAAACGCACTCCAAATGAGGCTGTGCGGTACTGAACCAAACGCATTTGCAAGATCTAAAAATATTACATGTAGGTCCCTTTTGTTAATCTTCGCTGCCTGAATCTGGTGCCAGATCATGCTAGTATGCTCTAAACACCCTGAAAAACCTGGTATTCCTGCCTTCTGCACCATGGTATCTATTAAGCTATTCCTTTCTAAGTAGCTAGCTAGTCTCTGCGCTACTACACTAAAGAAAATCTTCCCCTCCACATTCAAGAGAGAAATCATCCGGAACTGGCTAAGGTCCACAGACTCCTTCTCCTTAGGAATGAGGACACCCCCTGCCCTACGCCATGCTCTTGGTATAATTTGTTTTTCCCAAACTATTCTTAGCTGTTTCCACAAAAATTTAAGGGTATCAGGCGCACTTTTATAAACCCGGTAGGGGACTCCATTAGGCCCTGGGGCCGAAGAAGCCTTTGCACGCCTGACCACCTCCTGAACTTCCTTCCACCTAGGTGGCCTGACATCCATCTCATGCTCTATCCCTCCTAATGGAGGGATATCAGGTGGGAAACCTACTATCCTATTCTTCTCCAAATCTGAATATGTGTTTCTCAAATATTCTTCAACCTCTAACCTTTCTGCTTTAAGCCATGATACTGCCTCCACCATGCTTGACAGTGGGTACTGTACATGCTGGAGATAATGCTTCGCCTGGCCTTCTGCGTACCCTCACATTAGTAGGAGGAAGATAAAGCTGGAAACTGGACTCATCTGACCACAAAATCTTCTTCCAATTCCTGGCTGTCCAGTTCTTGTGTGCCTGGGCCCAACGACGCCGGGCTAACCTCTGTCTCTCATTGATCAGGGACTTCTTGATAGCCTTGTAGGACCTTAAGCCATGATCTAAAAGTCGGCCACGTACAGTGCGGGTGGAACACTGGACACCAGTTTGGTTTGACCACTGCTTCTGAAGCTCCTGTGATGTCATTCGGCGGTTTTGCCTGCATGTGCGGATCAGGATGCGGTCATTTCTTGCTGAAGAAACCCTTGGACGCCCAGATCTTGGTTTGTCTTCCAAGCTGTTGGTTTGTCTGTATTTCTGCAGAGTGTATCCAACTGCTGAAGGACTGCATCTGCACTTCCTGGCTATCTGGCAGCAGCTGTACCCTTCCTGGCTGAGAATCTTTATCTTCAGGCGTGTTTCCTGCGTTAGGTTCCTTGTTTTAGCCATTTTTGTGTCTGAAGAACTTTCAAATGTGCTGGCTTTATGTAGACACGAAGCTTGGCAACAAAAATTGTGTCTTTTAATAAAAAGAACGACCTTCATTACTGGTACCAAAATGACCCAATACTCAAAATTTCTTATGTATTTTTATGGAACCAATCAATTTTAAGTTTTTAATGGCTTTTTTAGGATTTATTTAGTATTTTGGCTGTGACTGTACTAAAAGAAATTGCACTTGAAGACCTAAGAGTGATTCTTAATGCAATATTTCACAAATGCATGGGGTGTCCGAAAACTTTTTATCACCACTGTATTTATACCAAATATTTAGGTGACACTGTTCATTTAAGAAAGCATAATTATAACCATGTTGCAGTGTTTGGACCTGTTCTCCTCAACGTGATGGTGACGCACCTTTTATTTCAAGTAAAGTAAACATAACAAATTTGCTCTACTGAAATTAAAATTGCACAACTTTATTGGTCGGAAGTTTGAATTCTTACCGGCTCTTAAAGACAAAACTGTGAACTTTTCTTAAAATAAAAAGTCCTAAAACATTCAATTGTCAAAATTAGAGTGCAAATCTTTCAGCTTATAAGGATGTAGTCAGATATACAACACATTTTTAATTTCAATTTATTGGCTTTACAGCCTCGAAAACTACACCTTTACCTTATTTTAGATGTTCCTAACAATATAAATGCTCCCCTGTTTTTAATTATATGAAACTGACATAAAGGTATCTACAAATCAAATTCCTGTTTAGGTTCAGGCTTGTTTATGGAATCAGTTTTACCGAGGCAGTGCTAAACAGGGCATGTTCTCAATACAAGAAACACAAGAAAGTCAGTTAATGCTTTAGTCTTAACCATAAATAATGTATTTGTTTGTCTGTGTTGGGATTAGTTTGTATTTAGATGATCTGTAACTGGAGTTCTCGTTTATATTTTAGTTACTGAAGCAGCTAAAGTAGAATAAGAAGCCCACTGCTCTCTGCTCTAAATATGACATTAGCTTTCTTTTCTGACGATGAAAGTAGATGAGGCCCCTGGATCACTTCCTTTAGAAACCATAAACACACACACACTCTCACACACACACACACACACACACACACACACACACACACACACACACACACACAAAGGAGGTGATCTAACTGCTCTGACAGGAAGTAACCTTGATAACTAAAAGCGGCTGTTCCTCTTGCTTTCTTAAATGTAGAGGATGGTGATGAAGATGGCTGCTGTCTCTGCCATCTCTCTGCTCCTGCTCTGTTGCTTCACCCTCTCCTCAGCAGGTACTGTACAATTAAACAATTACATTTCATTAAGTAGTAAGATATTATAATTTTAGGATTTTAAGGATTTTAATTTGACTCAAAAATGTAACCAGTATACATTTTGTAGGATCTTCATAAGCGACTTCCTGTAATGATTCTTAATGTTTATTTTCATAGGATTTTTAAAAGCAGAACCTCTTTTTAAAGAAAAATAATAATTAACTCTATAATTTGAACTCTATAATGGTGTAATATGAGTTAAATGAGGGTCATGTTTTCAGCACCAGAAAATTGATTTGCTGTTCTGTTAGTTACATCATGTTTTAATGACAGTCATTTTCCAGTGCATACTGTATTGTTTTAAAGTGTCTAACACATTTTAGAATTTGTCACTTAATCTGACAATTATTTTCTCAATTAATCAGTTTATTTTTTTTGGTCCCTAAAATGTGAGAAAATGATGGTGAAAAAATGTCAGTGGGTGTTTACGAAAACCCAAGATGACATCCTTGAATATGTTATTTTGTCCACAACTTAAAGATATTCAGTTTACTGTGATAGTGGAGTAAAGAAACCAAAACATATTCACATTTATTAAGCTGGAATCAGAAAATTATGACTTTTTTATTCTTTAAAAGAATACTCAAATCAACCAGTCAATTACCAAACTAATTGGGGATTAATTTAATTGTTGTTAGGTTGTTATTGTCCAGGACAATATTTATTTTACATTTTACAAGAGTTGCTGGATGATCTGTAGTTGATCAAAATAATAACACTTTAAAATCATTTTAAAACTTTCCAAAACTATTGTAATTTAAACTCCAGACATTACTTGTTTTTGTTATTGCATAAAAATGAAAATTAATTTTGTGTATGCTCAGCTACACAAATTATGAAAGCAGAGCAAAACCCCAATTTCAAGTACAGGACAATGGTTTAAAAAAACTATAGTTTTTGTTGCAATTGATTCAAGATAAACAGTAAAACGGCTTAAATCTGCAAGATCACCAGATTGATCCTTTAAATTTGACTGTTTTATTGAAAAAAAATCTCAAAAACTAAATAGTACAGATCCAAATTTAAGACTGTTTTCTAGCTCAGTAAAATAGGAAGTCGATTAATCACGGTGACACAAAAGGGGGAACCAATGAAATGTTCATGGAACGATATAAATGCTGCCGAGTTGAGGATTCAATTCCCACTTGAGTTGCTGTTAAATGACATTAACAACTTCTATATTATGAAAAAGTTGGTTTACATTCACATGTGCGTTTGCGCTGACTGTACTTATAAGTATAAATGTCTTTTCTATATTTGTTTTTCCATCTACAGTCGATATTTAGTTGTCTAAAAGGGGCCTTTGTGAATTCTGCCAGAAATAGACACGGGTTAGACGAGAGAAATCATGTTACCTGCAACAGAAACGCGCTGCTGATGTGGTAAAGTCGGTCTGAAATGAGGTTACAGAGGACGAACAGGAAGCAAAGCCTAAGCACTTCAGTACAGGTGACCTACAGACAAAGCATCACACAAGACAGGAAGCAAGAATACGATTCCCGCACCTAAAATAAGAAGAAAGAATACGTGAATATGCTAGAAATTAAATCACGTAAATGCAACAAATAATGGCCACGTTTTAGACTGTTATGTACAAAGTAACAAAAAATATTAACAATAATATAACTAAATAGATTTTTGCTGTTCATATGCATATAAAACATAGAGAGTGGAAAATTTGAAATGGTCAGAAGTTTTATTTTAAATCCTTTTCATTTTTAGTCTTTCCTATCAAAAGCAAAAACTGGCCAAATGTGTAGTAAATTTGATCAAATATAATGATCAAAAAGCAGTTTTCAGTGTTGCAGACGAACATTTTGAGGGTTTTATTGTCTCTCATACTTTAAATGTCAGAGTTGATATCTGGCCAGTTTCATGGTTGCAGCCTCGGAAAGCGTGAAGATGTGGTGTCATATGAAGCCTGCTCGCATTCTTCTGTTGCTTCCTGGAATTACACTTTGTTCTGTGGTTATAAAAGACCAAACCGTCTCCGTTTAATGAACAAGAACTGTCATCTGAGATCCCAACACAGCTTTTATAACAGACTGTTTCTTTTGTTTTAAAATCATTCTCCTGAGATACACAAATTGAGTTAAATTATTCTCTGGTGATCACGACTTTATCATCTCTGTCACCAGATTATAAATACTGTTCCTAATATTTCTGAGACTTTTATATCTGTTAAAAAGAAATGAGTTCAAGAAACTGACTTAGGTAGACCAAGAGGTACAGAATCCCATTATCCCAAAGATGATAACATTGAAGTTACATCAAAACAGTGTGTCATATCTTAAGTAATCGTTACAGGGGAAAATGGGCTTAAAAGTCTGAGTGTGAGCAGAAGTTATCTTTAAGAGGGGGCATACTGGGTAATAGAAATGTCTTAAGGTGAATTTTGCAGTTTGACATGTGTAGCTGTCGCTTTTTTCCACTTCAACGACTTTTAGATTTAATGAATTGCATCACTGAATTCAGTTTGATGGAAAAAGCAACAATATCCAGTATATAACCTTTCTGTTTTGGGTTAGAAGTGATTGTCAGAGATAGTATAACAAAGACAGGAGAGAAACGAAAAGCCAGTCAGTGTAGTGGATCATATATTATGCAACTGTTATTTTAGAGAACCCCACATAGCCTGCTTTTGTAGAGGTGTATGTGGAGCGTTTAGATGACTTTTGATTAAAACTGCATAAATGTAGACTGATATTATTATCATCATACTGATGAAGCTATTTTAAAAAGCCCATTCCTCCATGAGAAACTTCCACAAAAAAGGGTCATTTTCCTGCTAGATTAAAAGCTGTGCCATGAATCCAGTGTCATTCCTGCAGAGGTGCTCATAGATTCTCTAAGGGGCAGGGTTAAATAAAGGGCGCACCTCTTTCACATCACGGAATGACTTCCAGTCTCTTCCACTGTTTGTATGTATACCTACGGAAAATAATGCACCAAAATTCATGCATAACCCACATAATCATGCCAGTAAGCTAGTAATTAGTGTACAACCCACATATTTGGGGTGGTTGAGATCACATGACCAACAGGCTGATAGAAGTAGTCCTTGTAAGGGGCCGTACACATGCCGCATCTTTAACTGCCTGGAAAACACAAAGTCAGGCAGTGGGTGCAGAGCTGAACTTCTCCCAGGCGCTGTTTGTGTGTAGGTCTAATGTGCGTGGGACAGATGTAAAGCTCTGGCAGCTCTGCACTAAAATGATCAACTTCTTCTCCATATTTATCACAGACTGATATTAACAGATGAAGGGATTGTGATTGGATGGTCCTTGTCACATGACATGTGGAGCACTTTGGCATTCTAAAATGATGTTGTGCATAAACGTGTTCATACTTTTGCTAAACAGTGAACTGGAGGTATACATTGGCAACTAATGAACGTGAAAGCTTGCATAGTTAACTCTTGTGACAGTTAACAAATCTCACACACTGTGTTTTAAGGCAACTGGTATGTCGGTGTTGTTTCTCTGTCTATACTTTGTCTCCCCTTAACCGTAACCACAGACGGGGGCGCTACACATATTAACAGGAGGGAAACACTATCTGGCACGGGGAGCAGACTTTGACACAACACAAATATGGCTGTTGCAACTGACAGTTTAGACAGCTGCTGGTACTGATGAAGCCAGTTCATATGAATATTTGAGGGCGTTTTAAGAACTCGGAATTAAGTACATATTCCAACAGAAGAAATATGACATTTTTATGCATATTGTCAGCTGAAAGTCGAAAGCCGAAAGGAAAAAAACAAAACAAAAAACATAGTTATAAAATTCCAAATTGTGCATAATGAATGCAATCTAGTTCATTGCAAACTGAGCTAGCTCCTGTGAAGTGTGAACATGCACAACACCGCTCTGAAGCATGCGAGAACAGTTGGCCCCACATTTCTGTAACTGCAACTGAAATGGTGACTCTGTCTTGACTAATGACTGATGTGTGTTCCAAAGAAGGCCCTAAACCACAAATATGTTTTTTCTAATATTATATGGAAAAGTATTAGCGTTCCACCTCATCACATGATGACTCATGTAACCATTAATTTCCTGTGGATTGCCTTCACAGAGAATGAAACTGTTTAGGTTATACTCTGTGATTGTAAATCAAAGGTCCAAGCCCTTCTTTTGTACACTGCCTCATTACGGAAAGTGTTACTGGCATTTTGCTTCAGAACTGCAGACCAGCTCTGGTCTGATCTTCACCTTTAGCACGTGGAAATTATGGTTAGACATTAAGTAAGACACATACTGTTTTTATGCTTTTCTGTGTGTGGCTTGTGAGCAGACTGTGGTGTGAACAGAGACAACAGGATATAATACACATATCATGCAGTGTTCAGTGCAGTCAGGCTTTGCGACAAGGTGAAATGATCTGCGCAGTGCGGCTGCAGAGTTTCATTTGTGTACTTTTGTGAGTTTCAGATTTGGTATATGCACGGCGTAAAAGGTGCACACCTACACACGGGTGTGGGGGAAGGGGAGCAGGTTAAAAAAAATACAAAATAAATGTGGCTAAATGTCTCAACACCTTTTAAAAAGCAATAATCTGCATCTAATATATATAAAGAACCTGTGATTGATTCCAAATGTCAGCCTGTTATCAATGATTTCTTGGATTTCTCAGTTTTATACAGAACTTTGGTCCCTCAGTTAGGGTTAACCCACACAGGAAGCATTTTATTTGAACCTATTTGCCTTCTTATTCCCTCAGTTTCAGCATAAGTTTCCCAACAGTGGGTGGGGAAAGTATTAGAAATTAGTAACTTATTAAATGTATCTGAAAATCTCACGGCATATAAGAGCTTCCTCTTTTATTCTTGAGCAAACAAAAGGAGGGAGGCAGGAGGTGGTGGGATGGTGTTGGTTGGCAGTGGCACAACACACTCAGGGTGTAACAGACGAGTTGTTACGTTGGTTCCTCTGTGCTCTTACTAACTCTGACTTATCCCTAACTCATGAGATTTCCTGAGAAGAAGAGTATTGCATGGGTATGGTAAAAAAGTGTAAGCCCACAGTAATCATGTATCATTCACCACTAATGTTTGACACTGGTCCAAACAAAGGCATGGACACACACACACAAAAAAAAATAGTATTTCACATACCAGTTGTGGTGATTGTTTGAGAAAGTCGCTCCTTCTCAATGCTACATTTGCCACCTGATTCTCTGAATTTCTCCACCTTTCTCTTTTGCTCCTATTCTAAGGTTCTAAGGTGTGCGACCACTACGCCGCAACAGGCAATAACTTCACCGTGACTCTGGATCACAAACTGGTCAACTCACAACGACTGACATGGAAGCATGGCGATGTCACAATTATAGATCGAAGAAAAGACAACAAAATTATCACTGGAAATAGGGAGCACCTTGACGAAAAGGGATCACTGAGGCTGAAAAATCTGAACAAAAACCATTCAGGGATATACACCCCTGAAGTTTTCGACACAAATGGAAAGAAATTAGCAAACTTGAAAGCTACAAATTTATGTGTATTGGGTACGTAACAAGAAATTTTTATTATATTTCCATTGTCTGAAACTAATGGCACAGTTTTCATTATGTTACCTCATCTGTTTAATCTGTCCACATATTCACACTAATCATGTTTGGTTTAACTATTTCTGCTGTACTCAGACCGTGTACCAAACCCAAAAGTGACGATGGAGTGTCCCAAGCAAAATGTCAGATTTACCTGCAAGTTGCAAACTCAGGTGAGAACAAAAGTACAATGTGTTGTATTTGTATTTGTATTTGTATTTGTAGCCTACCTAATGTAATCCAGCCCCGAGTTTCTCAAGTTTTAAAGTGGCATGTAAGGTTTTACTTCATTCATTCATTACATTGTTACCCAGCAGATGGAGGATCTCCAGTATGAATGGCTCCAGAACAACAATGTGGTGGATAAGAAGAAATACTCTGGAAACACTCTGACACAAGTAGCTAAAACGGTGGAAAAAGATTCCTTCAGATGCAAAGTTTCCAATAAAGTCAGCTCTATGGTCAGTGAAGCTGTTGAACAAACCTGCTTTAAGCCCGGTGAGTATAGACGAGTGGTCACAATAGCCACTCGTCTCTGTGACTTTTGGCTCATATGATGGAAATCACATAGTTTAATGAGAATTAGAATTGATTACATACAGAACTCTATTATTAACAATTCCTCTGAATTAATCAGGCTGTTTGTTGGAACCCTGAATTTGAATTCTAAGGAGACATTTGATTATATTTCTGCCAAGACAAAAATAAAAAAATATCTTTCTGGGGAAGCACAATAGTTTAGTGGTATGATCACATCTATCTTTTTTTTTTTTTAAATGATATTTTGCCTTTAATGGACAGGACAGGTAAGCGGGCCACTGCGGCAACAGCCTTGTCACCTCTGGGGAAGCACAATAATTTCGTGGTATAATCACACCTATAACTTTTGGGGAAGCACAATAATTTAGTGGGATAATCGCACCCATCACTTAGGGGGAAGCACAATAATTTAGTGGTATAATCACACCTATAACTTTTGGGGAAGCACAATAATTTAGTGGGATAATTGCACCTATCACTTTTGGGAAAGCACAATTATTTAGTGGTATAATCGCACCCATCACTTCGGGGGAAGCACATTAATTTAGTGGTATAATCGCACCCATCACTTCTGGGGAAGCACATTAATTTAGTGGTATAATCGCACCCATCACTTCTGGGGAAACACATTAATTTAGTGGTATAATCGCACCCATCACTTCGGGGGAAGCACATTAATTTAGTGGTATAATTGCACCCATCACTTCAGGGGAAGCGCAATAATGTAATGGTATAATCACACCTATTGCTTTTTGGAAAGCACAATAATTTAGTGGGATAATTGAACCTATCACTTGTGGGAAAGCACAATTATTTAGTGGTATACTTGCATTTATCACCTCTGGGGAAGCACAATAATTTAGTGGGATAATCACACCTATAACTTTTGGGGAAGCACAATAATTTAGTGGGATAATTGCATCTATCACCTCTGGGGAAGCACAACAATTTAGAGGTATAATCAAACCCATCACTTCTGGGGAAGCGCAATAATGTAATGGTATAATCACACCTATTGATTTTTGGGAAGCACAATAATTTTGTGGTATAATTGCATCTATCACCCCTGGGGAAGCACATTAATTTAGTGGGATAATTGAACCTATCACTTTTGGGGAAGCCCAATAATTTTGTAGGATAATAACATCTGTCAGTGAATCCTGACATATTTTTCTTTCAGAAAACGACCAAATAATTGATGCAGGTTATCTGTTGCCTTCAGCTCATATATCCATCAATCACAAGCTGAATAAACCATATTAATAAACCCATTTGCTGGGAGAAGTACATGGAATCAATGCTTATTCAGTTTGTTTTTTCTCCTCTTCTTTCTCTCTCAAGACCCCATTTTCCCTGAAAAATTATTAGGAATTAATACCTGGATTTTCGTGGGTGCTGGAGGAGGTATGTTTTGTTCTCCTGTATCAGACTGTATGAATTGTCTTTAACTGTATATATATTTCTCCTCATAGTGTACTGTTCTGTATAAGGTGCAGCTAAAATACCTTGGAATTATGATTAAAGGAATTACACTTGATTGAAATACGCAGTTGCTGATATTTGAACGTGTAATACAAGTTACTACTATCCATCCTCATCAGGTATTGTTCTGGTGCTGATTATTGTCGTTATCGTTTGCTGCATCCGAACCAAGCGGAGAAAACGCATGCAACTAAAGGGTATGCTTTTTGATTGATTGTTTGTTTGTTTGTTTACCACCTGGTTGTCATAATTCATGTAAAAAAAACTGGTGATAAAATGTGTATCTGAAAATATACACATACAATAAATGGCTTTGTATTGAAGACCTTAGTTTAACCAGGAACATCAGACCCATCATTGTGCTAATGTTCTCACTCAATAGAGGAGGGAGAGCTTCGTTTGGCATGGACGAATGAACAACATCATCAACATAGCCATCCTCCCGATCAACATCAACGTCAGCACCATCACCACCACCATCACCACCACCAGCAGCAGCCGGCCGGCCACACCGGTCCTCGCCAGCATCGCTCCAAACAGCACCGCGACCAGCAGCGTCCCAGAGCCCCCGACCACCACGGTGGTCACCCTCAGCACGGTGGTCACCCTCAGCCCGGTGGTCAGCCTCAGCCCAGCCCCCGAAGACCTGCACATGTAGGAGACTGCAGTGGATCTGTGAAGGAGAACTCAACATCTTATGTAGACATCAGTGCGGCATCTGATCTCTACTTTTCCCTTTCTTTCAGGCCCCCCCCAGACCAGTGGATAACACTGATGACGAGCAGCCTCCTCCTCTTCCTCAGCCCAGGAAGAAAGCTCCGAAAACACCAAGAGTGTGACACCATGTGAGTGTTAGAGTTTAGAAAACATAATCTATCCTCTTTTGTCCGGGCTCATCTGCTCTCTTCATTTTCTTTTTCTTTTTGTTCCCAATTTACTTCTCTCTTCCCCTCTTCTCTATTGATGCGTCATTCAAACTCAGCCAGGAAATACAGATTAAAGGCACTTCACTCCTCCATACGTCCGTATTAACATCATGATTTCATCAGGGAGTGGTGAAAATTTGATCAAACTTTTGTAATTTGTTGTTGTAATTAAGTGGTTGAAAATCACTTAGAGCAAAGTCAAAGCTGTGAAAGCTGAAGTCAAACTATGAGTCTTAATAAGCTTTCAGTTAATAACATGATGAACAAACTTGGACTGCCCTAAGTCGTATAACATTGTATATCATTCGTTTTGTTATTTAGTCATCATAACTTTATAATTATATTTTAACTGTTTTTTTTTTTTTTCAACATAACCCACCATCTTACTATTACAATTTAATGACTTTATCATATGTGATAACAAATAATACTTTAAGGTCATGATGTCAAACTATTAGAGTGCTCTTTAAAAGGGTTATTTTTGTACTTCTGTTGTTTTTTAACACAGGTCCTCTTCTTTATATATTTTGATGTATGTGTCAGATATAACTCAACTTTTCAGAAAGATGTATGTGTCCAGAGACTCTTAACTTTCCTCTAACATGACTGAAATCAACATGGAAGGGAACAAAAATAATGAGCTACATTCAGCAAACTACATCTGTCAAGGAAGACCATGACATTCCAGAAAGATCAGGGAAAAGCTGGTTGTTCCACCTTGAGTTAAAGGTTAAAGGCGCACTCCCTGATTTTGTGATAACCTCTTATCAACCCCTATATTCAGCAAGCAGTACTGGGTGCTAATACAGAGTCAAGGAGCGTTGAGTTTGATGAGAAGATTGAGGGGTGGGCAGATGGATCTTAAAGTATCAATACTCTAGATACTACGTTTTCATTTTGAAAACTGATACTAGCATCAGTAAGATCAATACCTGAAAAAAGGATTAGTTCCTCTTACACATAGCATCCAAACCTCTGACACAAAGCCAGAGTTCAGTCTTCTCAGAGAGGTTCAGAAAAGGAAAATCCAGTTACACAGTAGCCAAGTGAAATTAATATTTTAGTCAAATCAGATCTTCAGCATTGGTTATTGTTGCATTTTCGTACTGTAATATTGGTCATCAGTTGCTGTTACTTAAGCATATTTATGATTGGCCTCATAAATCATGACACCGCTTCTTCCCAAATTAAAAAAGACACTTTTAAGTATCGTATCGTATCGTATCGTATTGCTATTGTCGACTCCAGCCCTCTATTACTTGGTATTGGATCAAAATCAAATTTTGCGGTATCGCCCACCCCTAATCTCTCTGCAAGAAACCAACTGAATGTAGTTCCCTAAATATCAAACTATTCATTAAACATGTAAGTTATTTCTTTGGTATTTAATTTTATATGACAGTTTTCTTGTTCCAGTTTCTGGATTTGTTTTTTCCTCCATGATTTTTTTATAACTATTTTATGTACATTTGTAAGCAGTTCTTTGTAGTCTCTTTTTTTATGTATTTGTGTTGTGAATTGATGAATAAAAGGAATGTTATCAGCTGCAATAGACTGAATCAAAATGTTTGTTGACAATAACGCTTGGGTAGAAAACTCCAGCGTCACATACGTACAATTAACGGCGCTGAGCAAACGGGGGCAAGAACCAGCTTAGTTAACAATAAAAAATGGTTACGTTTCGTTGTATTAAAGTGTACTGGGTAACAATAATAAATGGAGGAGGGTTTGGGTTTTTCTAATTTATCAGATTGGCCATGAACTAAAGAAAAGGACAGCTTGATCCCAAATCTAGCAGTTCAGTCAGGAACACTTTCGTCAGGGAAAACTTAATGTCCATTTGCAGTGTTATATTTGGTGGTATGGCTCTGTTCTGGGGCCTCTCTGCCTTTCCTTTGGGTGTATGCAGAAAGCCGCTAACGCGCCTACGTGGAAAGCATAAGGTGGAGAGTGCACATCTCTCTGCCCTTCCATGCACCTACATGGAAAGGGAGAGCAGCAAAATTACAATGTAAATAAATCACATTTCTCTGCAAGTCAAAATAATTGATCATTGTCCACCCAGAAGTGATTGTTGTTGTTAGCATGACATCATTTTGATTCGGTCTATAAATCACACAGACCTAACAAACTATGTTGCCGTCATTTATGCTTTACTTTTGGAAACTTGCTCGTCCCTCAGGGTTGGTCTATGCAATAACATGAATAAATGTCATTCATGTGTTTATATGCAGTATTATGCTTTTTATTTATGTATAAAACCAACGTGCCAAAGCATTTACATCATGTCCATCGAAGTATCTGCTGTAAAAATGTTGATTTGAAGTGTACACAGTGATGTCTTTAATAAATGGTGTCAATGCTAATGCAACTTTCTACTGAAATATGAGCAGGTTTCACACTGTGTCATTTTCACTTCTGCAGCCCGCTGTTTTCAGGCTGAATGCACAGAACAACGCAGACAGACTGTGTGTGTGTGTGTGTGTGTGTGTGTGTGTGTGTGTGTGTGTGTTTCAGTCATATATCCTGTGCCTTTTTGCTGAAAATGTGTTTGTGGTTTTGAGCATGTTAGCGTTGCTGAGCTCTGCCGAGTGCAAGATGATTATCTGGTGTGTGTGTGTGTGTGTGTGTGTGTGTGTGTGTGTGTGTGTGAGAGGTTTTCCTGTACTTGCAGCTTCATTATGGCAACAGAAAATTACAAAATTTGACATCAAAGACATGTTTTATTCTGAAGTGATCTCATTTAATTTAATAAATGTAATGTATTTTAATTTTCTGCTCACTACTTCTGTGCCTCATTATGCTGTTACTCTACACCCACATTGTGCTGCTGTTCACTGATTTTCACACATTTCTTTCCCTCTTTGTATGTCGAGCTATTGTCATAGTCTCTAATATTAGGTGTGAGCAATTGTTTGAAATGTTGATTGCACGTTAATAAGACTTGTGAAATGGATAGATAATTTCCTAGAGGCATAAAAAGCGACAACTCTCCAGTTTTTCACACGGCAGCTGCAGTTCTTTGAGAAAGCTCAAAACAAACTTAACATTTTTATGTTGAAGAAATGTTTTCTTTTAGCTTGAGATTTTGCTCTGCCTTCTTCTTTATGAATTTGGCTGGTAAAAAACATGCTCAGCGTGTGGATTGTTTCATCAACTAGCCTCCATGGCTGGGTGGTCTAAAAGTTAATTTAGGACACTGTACGTAACTTTTTGTTAAGTACATAACAAAATTCATGGGGCGCTAATTCATTAAATATCATACCAACCGTTGTATGAGGATATGTTGACACTTTGAACCTTAAATTAGACACCTTCTCACAATTCCTATATTTTATTTCAATCTACAGCGTGCAACTTAATTTTGTGTTGTTAGCCAACACAGGAGTCCAAGGTGTGTTTGCTCTTCCTGGGACGGTTAGGACAGTTACCCGGGGCAGTTTGTTGATTTCTATAAATAGATTTAGACTGCTGAGCTGAATTAATAGGTGTCATATAGGCCTACCTTTCAACCACTGAGTATATTTGTAATATACAGACTTCAACTATTTAACTTCATTTTCACTCTCAGGTTGTTGTTATTGACTTCTGTTTAATTTATGGCCTTCTTTTCGTACTAAAACTCTGCAGTAGTACTACTAGTGTTCTGTTCATGTTGATTTCTTGTTTGTTTCTTTTGTTTTATAAGAAATGCCATTTAATCCAAATCCTCTGGTACAGCTTGATTCTTGTTTGGCAAAGTGATCTATTGGTTGCATTAAAAACTGCAGATTTATTTAATTCTATTAAAATGTATGTTGGAAGAAACTTCAGAAACAGCAGCCAAACAGCATGGTGCATGTGCAATGTGGGGGACAAAACAAAGATTTTCTGATTTTGATTTCAACTCTGCATTGCCTGCATTGACTTACCATGTCCACCAGATGGTGGTGATGTAGCTTCATGCACACAGGACCAATCAATTGGAATTAGATCTGTTCACAGCATCATTATCAAACATGCCAAAATAATCAGATTTCATGCAGTTTATGCAGATTGTTTGTGTAAAATATGAATTTTATATTTTTACTCAAGTATAATGTTTTCATTTTACAGGTTAGGAAAATTCTCCAACCCAAACCTCCTTTAAAAACTCAATTTATTATCCAAAAATATGAGTAATGATAGTGATAACACACATCACACTGTGAAAACACATTTAATGAATCAAAGAGTATCATCCCCAACCTTTTCAAGGTGTCAAGTGTCATGTATGTTATTGTATTGTATTTGTATTGTTAAAGTTCTTTCTCTGAGGCCAGAAGGTGGTGCCATAGGTCCATTTTTTCTCTACTATAGGTCAGAATGTTGACCTGTACTGTTACATCACGGATGGCGTTTAATCCAACTCTGTCTTGCACCATCCAGTGTCCAGTGTTATTTTTCAGCTGTTCAAATTTATTTGTTCTTAATCTTGATTTTTCTGGTAGATTAATATTCAATAAAATGTTGTTTTTTTAATGTGCATGTATCTTTTTAAAGTTAATGAAATCTTCTTAGCTGAAATCTTCTTCAGCTTCTGAAATCCACTTTATTGTTTTCTGTTTCTGTGAAGAACTGATTAACTTCTGTAGATATAAAGATTTAATTCACTTTAAAGCCACCCCTACTACTTCAACTACAGATGCTACCTTGTTGGGACCACATACAGTAGTTGGCTACACACTTGTTTCTGCCACACACATGCACATTTTAAAAATAGGGTACTCCAATGTATCACAGTAAATGACCCGTGAGGTTTTAACCTTTGACCCTAAGGTTACGATCCCAAACTTCTCAGCTCCTCTGGCCGGGTGGTGAACTTTGCCCTGCCCAGTGGGTCTGTGTAAATACAGCACAGGGCTGTAGCTGACAACAGGCATGTGGCAGGCTTGTTAAAGGTCAGTCTGTGGGACAAATTAGACTTATCCAACCAGTTAAACCAGCTTTGGGAAACAATAGATATTAATGCATTTAATGCCAATTATTCTGAGGGTTAGATAAGAAGATTGATACAACTCTGGTGTCTGTCTATTAAATGTTTAGCAGGAGCCAGCAGTCAGTTAGCTTTGCTTAGCATAAGGACTGAAAACAGGCAAATGGTTAGCCTGGCTGAGTGTAAGGGAAACAAAATCTGATGACCGACACCTTTAAAGCTCACAATTTAAAGGAAGAGTGTGTAAGATTTAGGGGGATTTGGTGGCATTTAGCAACGAAAATTACAGATTGAAACCAGCTCAAACTTCTCCTGGTTAGAATTCCTTCAGTGTTCATTGTTCAGGAGATTTTTACAGGGTGCCGAATTATCCACAGAGGTCTCTTCCTCTTCAAAGCAAACAGAGCCATTGATTTAAACCGGAAAAAAACACTGAATAAAGCACTTGCATGTTACAAATTTGTGTTTTTCCAATGCTGTTCGGTATGTCAGAGAGAGGCAGTCAGCCTAACACCTGCTAATGTGTGCTTACCTTGTTTCTCTGATGACTTAAGATCCAGCGGCCAGTTGCACAAAACACCTTAAGCTGAGGTTTTCCTTAAAGTCCCAGTTAAGGTTTCCTTAAAATAAAATCAGTTCCAAAAAACACCTTCAGTTTTCTACCTAAACGTTTCCTTAAAAAGTTCACTTAAAGAGATAGTGCACCCAAAAATGAAAATTCAGCCATTATGTACTCACCCATATGCCGAGGGAGGCTCAGGTGAAGGTGAAGAGTCCTCACATCCCTTGCGGAGATCCAAGGGGAGAGGGGCAACACAACTCCACCTAATGGAGGCTTACAGCGCCCCAGATTCAAACGTCCAAAAACACATAGTTGAAACTCTCCATACCGCTCGTCCGTAGTGATCCAAGTGTCCTGAAACCCCGACATAAAAAGTTGTTTGGAAAAACATCATTTGAACTTATTGCAGCCTGTAGCTCTGAATGCCTCTCTGTGCACCGTGCTCACGTGAGACCAGCGAAAGCACGTGAACACACATGAAGGTGGTGCCCATGTCTCACGGTCTCGTGGGATCTCCACAAGTGATGTGAGGACTCTAAAACTTCACCTGAGCCTCCCTCGGCATATGGGTGAGTAGATAACGGCTGAATTTTCATTTTTGGGTGCACTATCCCTTTAAGTATTTATGGTTTTCTCCTTGTCTTGGTCTTACACTTAAGGAATCCCTAGACTGTTGCCTCAAAGACCGTAGTAACCAAAGCAAGGTTAAAAACGCTTAAGGTACCCCTGACTCTATCTTAACTGCAACATGACTGAGTTTATGGTGATTAATGAAAAAAACTAACACACTCTGGGAAGAGTGTTCTGTGACCAGGAGAACCCAATAGATACGCTTTTGATTTTACACTATAGATTTGACTGAATTCATTTTTCCAATAACTAAGGAAACCTTTTAAGGGACTCGATGCAACTGTGTAAGTCCCTCAGTTAAGAAGAAATTACGCCTAAAGTGTCATACTTAAGGTGTTATGTGCAACCAGTCCCAGACGTTCCGGAGGTTTTTACCTGGAGCTGAACTGTCTCTTCCTCTCTAAAACAAACAGACCAGGGATTATTCATTTATAAACGCTGCATACGCACATATCGAGGCTAAAGGAGGTACACTTCACACTCAAAAGTTAAAACAGACTTGATGGGAGAAACTTTGACCCAAGCTCACAAACATTTTGGAGACATGAAATTGGCGATGCAGATGGTGAGGTGGAAGCCTGATTGTAGAAACCGTCAAATATTTTTAACACTAAAATGCAAATGGTCCTATCTAGAGCCAGTGTTTAATTTGTCTGTTCTGGGCTACTGTAGAAACATTGCTGTGCAAAATGGCGATCTCCATAGATGAGGACCTGCTCCCTTTATCAATATAATTCACTACATCCTGTTTGTAATTTCTGTTTATTGCAGACCACTGGTGACGCTTTTCAGCAGTAAAAAGAAGTTAGCTGCAGCAGACGCCTCGACCTGAGTTATTTCCTCTCAACACAGGTCCTTCAGATGAAGTTTGGGCTGTATGTGGCCCATGAACTAAAATAAATTTGGTCAATATGCTACAAAAAACAGTAAAATCGACAATTTGCAGTTATAAGGGAGACTTGCCAGGCAGCCAGTGGAGGCATATTTACAGAACAGAAATTAGTTTAAATTTGAGGTGTGCAGATCATGTAAGTGTTTTCACCCTGGATTAAGAGCCCAATAAAATAGTCAAAGACAGTATTTTGTGTTTTGACCCTCCCCACTAACAGATGAACAGTCAGGCAGCAGTAATTCAGACTGTGTTCAGGAGGAATCCATCATATTAGCGGTGATTCACTGGAACTGGACAATATCTGTGATGTAATTACAGTTAATATCTGCACCATAAACCTTGTGACAGCTCAAGATTGATATGGGAATGTGTCTGTCTCTTCACCTGGGACCTCCCTGCTTCCCTCCACTCCTCCTCCAGCCCGTCACCTAACTTCCGGCCACTCTCCCTCCCTATCAGCCTCCCTCCCTCCCTCTCTCGCTCTCTATCGATCTCGCCCTCATTCTCATGCACACGTTAAACCGGTTCAGTGTCACTGTGTGTGAACCGTGTAAACACTCCCGTCGGGATTTGGCCTCCGTTTTACAGGATTTGGGAACCGCGCGCGTGCATCCGTTTTGCTTTGCGGCTCCGCCCGGTGTGCGGTGCGGACTGACTGCTCACATCTGAGACTTTTATTGGATTGACCGACAGCGGCGGGAGAAGGACTGGTGTTACCCCACACACAGGACAAAGAACACGGGGGGAAATTAAGGAAGAAATATCAGAGTGGAAGAAGAGAGGAGTGAAAATGGATAAATGTCTCCTCACACTCGTCTTTGGTCTTTTAATGCTCGGTAAGAAACGTTTCTTTGACTGTTGATAGCTAATTAACTCAGATACGTGTCGGCATTCTCCAGCTGGGAGAACCGAATGTTGAACCCTGTTTAGAAATCTCTCAATTTATTCTTTACTTGCTTGTCGGCTTACGTACACACCCTGTAAAAGAACAGTTAAAGCATTTTTAGCATCTTTAACACCTACTAGCTAGTTCGGCATACATCAAATCCATCAAGCAACACTTTATTTGAATTAATTTTGAACCTTTTCAAGTGGTTCACACTGCTAGCTGCCGCTGCCCACTGTGTAATCTGAAGGAAGAAGTTCGGGGGGGTGCAACAAGCCAACCGATTCAAAAAGTTGAAATTTAAGTGAATGGGAAGTATTGGATAATGCATTGCATAATGCCGAATTGAAGAATCAGTCCAAGGCATTGATACATCAATAAGCTATGTTGTCAGAGATGTCTACATGTTACGACAAGCAAAAATGCCAAATATGCCAAGTTGTTAAAGGGGGTTTGGCACGACAGTCTCTCCCTGTGAGGGCTCCGGGTAGATTAACCTCATAGCTGGCTCACTGTGTTGAAACTGCTAATGTAATGAATTCTTTTCGATGGATGACTCATTATTTACCGAGATTAAGATTAGATAAAACACAAGGGACGAAGACATGGGAGAAAACTTCCCATTTTCCCATTTTAACTAAAATGTGAAACAGCAGATGTGTGACAGTTCTGCTGTGGGGAGAGGACATATAGTGGAGAATAAATACTTAAACACTTTTTTAAAATGACAATCCTAGCTGGATGTGTTAGTCTCAGTCCTGTTCAGCCTCATTATCCAAAAAAACCCTGAACTTCCATGAGGACCAAGTGGCCAACATGAGGTGACCAGCTCTGACAAGGTCCCATTAGTCCGCCTGGAAGTCAAACTGTGCTGGTCATCATGATGAGCCTTATTATTTGCCTTGTCTTCATACCAGAGTCAAACCAGGCTGACTAATTAACTGACTGGTTTGAACCAAAGGGGCCAGGCCAGTGCTTAGTCATTATCCTGTTTTCACCACAGAGACAAACCAGGACTTGTTCATTGGCCCACCTCGGGGCCAAACAAGGCTAAACATGACCTAACAAATACTGAAGTTGCCATATGTTTGAGAGCCTTACAGTGAATGCCATAGAGGCTCTCCTGTGAGTGTGTGTGTGAGGGACTTGGCTTAAATTAGTGCAGTGTAAGATGATCAAATGTCGCCAGCTCTCCTGTGGTGTGTTTCTGTAAGTGTGTGTGTGTGTGTGGGTGTGTGGGGGTGTGTGGGTGTGTGTGTGTATTTTGACGCTGCAGATAGGGACGTGGTCATAATGTACAAATTACTTCCCTTCACATGGATTCAATTCGCATGTCTCAGCTAAATTATAAAATGCATTTACTGTTACACACAGCAATGACCTGCACAGTTTTGGGAACAGATGATGCACACTTACAACTGAAATGTTGCCATTTATTATGCAGTCTGCATGTCTTACAACCCCAGATTTTGCCCTTTATGTATGAGAAATATTTTATGACCGTTGGGTCAGGCCAAGAGAGCAAAGAGCTGTTCAAAGAAAAGTTAAAGTTGAAGAGAACAGTGTGTTTGTAGCATTTACCCTGTGAAATTTGAGGTAGAAACATTTATGGTCAGGACCTTCAATCTTAGTACAGTCCAATTAAATATGGATCCATTTCCTGTAGACTGATAGTGTATCAGGGTCTAATAAATCATAGAGTTAATCTTTAAATCTTAATTTGTGTTTATTTACAATTTTTAATATTTTTTTAATTTGTTTACCTATCTTGCTAGCTCTTTAATTTTTCTTTCCTGATATAGGCAAAAAAGCCTAATTTCTCTGCTCAGATTGCACAAAAAGTAGTGCTGTGATGTTGGATGTGAAAGGGACTGTGATAAATACGAATGCAGATCCCACTGTTGTGATTGCATAAGAACATAAACTTCTTAATACATATAATGGTGTATACTTTATGGCAGTTTACCCAAAATTAGATTTAAGAAAACATCAATACATTACCTTGCTTACAGCATTGCAATATATAGCAATATATTGACTTGTACCCGCTGTATCGTGATATGTATCGTATCGCCAGACTTTTGCCAAATTACAGCCCTACTCTGGTGTCTCATGCTTTACTTACTGTCATGTTTCAAACCAGTAATGTCATAAGATGAGATTCTGAAGTGCCAGGACAAATACCACAAAGACCAACTGTCATATCTTGACAGGTAATATCTTGACTATGTACAAGTGCTGAACAACTATGACAGAGGATGTAAATAAATATTAATATACGTTTTCTTGGCCACAAAATCTCATGAACTCACAGTGCTTTGCGTTTAAGGCAGATCATTAAGGTGAAATTTAAAGTAATGTAATTTAATGTAAGTGTTGCTAATGAAGTAGTGCATATTTAACATAGGATTAATTGTGTTTTTTTGGGTTTTTTTTGTTTGTTTTACCATGGTATTGAATTGTGTATCAAGAATCATGGAATTTCAAGCATAAGCTAAGCATCATCTGGCTGTAGCTTTATATTTACCGCTCAGACATGAGAGTAGTATCAAATATCCTCATCAGAAAAACTGAGAGTACAGACAGGAGGAAACCACGTCCTGTCTCTGCCTCCAGCTGGCGCTCCACACATGCCTGCCCAGCCACAGTGACATGAAAATGAGCCACTGTCCACTTTTTTTTCCAGATCCTTGACTTGATTATTAAACTTTGCGGGTGTCTTCAGGCTCCGCTGGCTGTGCAGTATTCCTTCCAGGAGAGACAGGCGGGCTGGATAATTGAGTTTGAAAACCATAAATCTCAGCAGCTGGCCAAGAAAATCTTTTATTTTTCATGATGAATGGCCCTATCACCTCTCACCCACAGGTGTACAATATATGATGGTCATTTTGTGGTATGGCACAGCAGAAATCTTATTGCGCCTTTGAATGCACAGAAAAGGACTGTGCAAAATGCAGAGTGTAGCTGGGCTGCTGCGCCTCAGATATTCTTCATGCTTGATTTTCTTGAGTTGAATGAATCACTTTGTCGTATTAGCTTGAAATACAACCACAGCCCCTTTGGTAGAATTATAAGTGTCATACTTGTTAGACGTCATATGGCTTGTACGTGTTAAATGATTCATTAATTCACTGTTAGAATAACATTGTGGCTGACAGGAATAAATCAGTCTCTGGTTTATCTGATAAAGATTACCTAAAGCATTTTGACCGCTCCTGACAGACATAGTAAACAGAAACAGAAACATACAGTAGGTTTAATGTGGCGTGTATTTCATCGTGACTTGTTACTGACTAAAGCAGAAAAAGGCAGCAGAGAAAAGCTCGCACTCAGCAGGCTCACACACATAACACCAGGCCAGCTGCCAAAAACTCAAGTATTGATGGAGTCTCTCAAGTATTGATGGACCATACAAGCACAGGACTTGGTTATGAAGCACTTTTTTGAACCCAAGGTCGATCCGAGAACAGATTTTTGTTAGGAAGAATAAAGGAGAAGATATCTGATTTTCTACAGAAACCCCTTTTTTTTGTTGACAGATTTCAGTGATGTCTTATGTAAAGAGTCATACAAGACCTAAGAATAAGTTAACAAGACCAGTTATACGAAGAATATGAGCAAGCATGTGCTCCCAAACTTGATAGTTTCTGATACATGGTCAATCTGGAAATCCATCGGTAAAAAAACAAAAACCAAAAACAATTGCAGAATCTGTCTTGAGAGATTAATATATGGTAGATAGATAGTACTCCAGATAAGCTGAGGCTCCATACTCAAAATGACTACATGTCGGATTTTCTAAAGATGGTTTCTAATGATTAAAACACTACTTAAAATACTGGACAGTTAATCACTATTAAAGGGTGACTTCAGTATTTTTCAACTTGAACCCTATTCTCTGATTTTTTTGTGTCTGAGTGACTAATGGGAACAAAAGTTTTTGAAATTGGTCCAGTACCGAGCAAGTGTCCTGCAGCCAACAGCAGTGAAACAGGCTGCAATGTAATCCCTGAGGGCAATTGTGCACCATCAATTTACGCCAACTAAAAGTGTTTGTTTTTGCCACTGACAGGCTCAGATTGTTGTTATAAATGTCTTACAACATTATGAAAGGATCAGTCACAAAATCGTTATCGCCAAACCCACCGGACTTCATTCAGTCTGGTTACAAGTGAACTGCTGTTCGTTTGTGGTGAGAACACCGATCCGAACCAACTGCAGTCACATTACGCATTGTTTGGGTTAAACATGAGCATGTTACAGTCCTGGAGGATTATTAATGTGCACCTCCTCCTGTACTGCCTTAATATGCACATTCAGCACATCCAATGCATCAAAACATTGTTTTCTAGTTGGAGCCGCACCTCGTTTTCAAACTGTATGGTTTGACTAAAATGAACAATAACAGCGATATAGTCCACGATAAACAGCACTAAAATCAACCTGCATAGTTGTCCCTCCATTGTAGTGCTGCAGGATTAATCTAATAGCAATCACAATGTCAGGCTGTGCGATTACATAACCGCATAAAAGGCTGCGATTTGCGATTTAATGTAAATAAATGTTAACGTGTGTGCCTGTGAATGTGACTACCTCTCCTGTAGTGTGTGGAGTTTGTTGACATCACGCCCACAAGCTATCCTGGTGTGTGCAGCATGTATGGTCAGGTGACCAGCCGACGTGCAGCAGTGACCAACATAGACGCTGAAGAAGAGCATGAGCACGACCAAGAACAGGCTGAGTTGGTGGCAAAAAAAACGCAACGTCTATTATATGGCGATACTTTGGATTCAGGTACAGCAACATTGTCAGATCAGGTCAGTGCCCCACAAATATAATGTAGGGGAAACACTGAATCAAGCAAGAAGACTAATGATACCATTTATGTATTATATTGTAATCGCAAATCACGATATTGTCCACTCAAATCGCAATCGCACATTTTTATCAAATCGTGCAGCACTACTCCATTGTGACATTAGAAAGTGTCACATTTATCTTGCAAGTGGACTCTTCTTCAATGTTTTGTTTACTTCCTGGATTTTTCCCGCATGGAAATTCTGACCAATCAAGAGCAGCTTTCTCGTGCAAGGCATTTTATCTGGTCCACTTGTGAATGCTGCCGTGAGAACACGAACCCACTCTAGGCAATTATGCAAATTGTAACAAAATTAGTCCCCGATTCAGACCAAAGGACACAACTCTAGGTCTGAAAGCACCCTTAAATAAGCATTAATTTTGTCAGCGTAAAACTCACTTTATTTAAAGTCGACAAAAGCAAAATAAAACTCACAAAAACCATCTTGATTCATTGTTTTGTGGTTCCATCAATCAACTCTTTAACCCTTAATTCACCCAGTTAAATGTGACAGAAGCCTGGCTCTATACACGCTAAAATTAATGTTTATTTACATGGAATCTGGTGTGTTAGGTGTTAGTGATTTCGGGGTTGTTTCTGTTTAAACAAAAATGATCTTACTTTTTAAATAAAAGGTCTTTCTCTGTGGGGATCCTTTCCATAATGTTATCAGAAACTCATAATAAGAATCTGAGCCTGTCAGTGGCAAAAGAAGCAGTTTTGTAGACATAAATTAATGGTGCTCACTTGCCCACTGGGATTACATTGCAGCCTGTTTCACAGCTACCGTCTGCAGCCCTCTCGCTCAGTAATGGACCAGTTAAAAAAGTTATTTTTCCTATTAGTACTTGGACACAAAACATGGGAAAGTAGGGTCCAGGTTGTAGAATATTGAAGTTACCCTTTAAGTATAAAAATATTCAGGCAATCATCTTTATGTTAAGGTAAATATCATAGAAGTATGATGATGAATATAACAATGTAAATCATATTGTTCTTCACATATTTTTAGAATATATAAAATCTCCAGGAGTACTGCATGCTTTCAAGAGAGAATGCAGTTATTGAACTCTTAGGGCTGTGTATAGTTTGAGATTTTTTGAAATTTTTGGCATCATTAAACCAAAATAATGCTGTCTGTAATAACTATTTTTCGCATTTAAAGAAAAATATGGATTATAACATTTTGGGTTTCATATGCCAAGTACAGTAAGTCAAAGTTGAACCAGGAAGTCAGTCTGTAAACTGTAAAGAATATTTACAACAGACAGTTTGAGTAATTACTTATTTATTTTAGTTTTCACATTGGATTTCTGTTATAAATAGGTTTTGCTAACCTGGGGGTTTCTTTACAACCTGTCAGATCATCTGACTCCTCGTGTTTCTTGACCTGTTGGACTTATTTTTAGAGATGTTGCATTGCTCCAAGTGTGCTCAGCAATTACCTTGGTATCAGTGTAACCTCGGAGACAGACGGAGCAGCCAAGAGCAGTGAAAGTGAAACTTCCATTCGTTAATCTATTAAGTAATAACAAGGTTTATTTCTCGAAACAGTAGGGCTCTCATTTTAGTTCAGAGCGTCAGACTGGATTTATGAACGCAACAACCTCTCTATCGTTTTTCCAACCCACTTCAGATAAAGCCAGCTGCGTTCCCATGGAAACTGCACACCCTGCAGTCCAGTGCTGGGTCTAACCTGTGTAAAGGCAGCAACAGAAAGTTTGCCGATCCAGGGCTCAACCCTCCCAACAGCTACCGCCTCACACAGAACCTAATTCTGTGTAAACCCTGGATATAATATCAATATATTGCGTGGTCTTAGTTGGTACCAAAGAAGTGACACAGTCAAAAGTCAATACCTGGCTGTACTTTGAGTGTATCATTTTCTCCACAGTGAACATTGTATTGGGCAACCTGCCAAGAAACAGATAGTGTTCAGCTGGAGTTTATTAACAAACCCAGCAGCATGCAGCATCTCCACCTTTAGCTGATCTCAGACGTCAGAGTTGTGTGGCAGCCTGCAGCCAGAATCCTCCAACCAGGAAGTGTCAGTGAACCAGCAGTCAGACTCGGCTGTGTTGCTACACGCTTCACTCAGCTGGAATGTCAGAGTTTTACACTCAACTTTGACAGAGGGAGAAAGTAAACAAGGTGGTTTGATCCAACCAAACCGTACAATCTAACCAAACAGCGCCAATTATATGATAAACAATGGAAACTAAATTTCAGTTGTGTAAACTTCAGTCTCTCACTGTTGGTTTCAGTTTTTGGGAAATGTGCTGCAGCGCTGACATATATAACCTGTGGTTGGTGTTTTTGCCAAATAAAAGGATGTGGACATGTGTGTGCAGAAATATGTGGACATGAAGAGTGTGATTCAGGTTGTAGCGTCGTCATCATCATCATCGATACTGTAACCCTACACAAGCTGCAACAAGCCCTGTGAGAGTCTGTGTGTGTTAAAACAGAGTCATTGCTTCTAGAAACTTACAGTGATTGAGATTGGTAGTCCATGTGAGTTTGGGTCAGATTTGTCAATGTCATATTTCAGCCTCCCATATATTAAACTCAGCCAGTGAGGCATTTTGCTTCCTGCTATGTATGTTACTGCTTCAATACTGACAGTGCTTTCAGCCTATTTGTTACTAGTCTTCAGGCTCCTAGTAGAACATGACAGGGCTGTACCGAATAGTTTAAAGCTTCATTGATAAGGTTAATTGCATGTCTATTCATTCTATCTTAACCTGGTATTTCTGCACAGTTGCTGTCAGGGAAATTATGACATTAGAAGTGTTTGTGCTTAATGAATTAGCCTATGTGTTTATGGTACTGAGTCTGCACATATTTTCATTATCCATTAATCTGCCCATTATTTTCTGGATTGATAGTTTTGCCAATAAAATGGAAGAAAATAGTGAAATGTGCCCGGTATAATTTTTTCAGAGCCAAAGGTGATGCCTTCAAATAATATGTTTTATGCGACAAAAGTCCAAAAATCCAAAGTTTTTCAGTTTATTATCATGTTTGACAAAGAAAAGCATCAAATTCTGACATTTAAGGAGCATGAAACCAGCAAATGTTTGGCGTTTTTGCTATTAAAAAAAAAAAAAAAAAAAAAGCCAAAAAACTTAAATAACTACAACTATTATCAAAATTGATGCCAGTTAATTTTCTGTCAATTGATTAATTGACTCATCGTTGCAGATCTATAACTAGAGTTGTTCTAAATAGTTCGAAACTTCATAATGTTGACATTGGAATTCTAAATCAACATTTGAAAACTGCATAGCATCTTTTATTTATTTTTTCGTTTTCTTGCATGGTCATACTATAACCTGGTATTTTTGCTTATTATGAATTATTTTCATACAATAGCAGGGCTGCAACTAACTAATTCACCCATAACTTTCTCAATTAATCATTTTGCCAATAAAATGTCAGAAAAAAGTGAAACATGCTCTGTGTACTTTCTCAAAACCCAAGGTGACATCTTCAAATGTTATTTGGTTTTGTCCAACTGTCCAAAAATCCCAAACTATTCAGTTTATTGTCGTGTTTGACAAAGAAAAGCATCGAATTCTCACATTTATGGATTCATGAAACCAGCAAATATTTGGCTAATTTTCTGGCATTCAAACAATCAGTCAACTAATTGTTGCACCTCTTTATGATCATGTGTGTCAGTGATAAATATCGAAGTATTATAACCGCTTACAGAGTGGAGAAGTCTCTGACACGTGTGGGAAATTACCAAGAGGAAGTAGAAACAAACATAGGGCAAAAATAGTGGAAAATGATAGAAAAAGAGGAAGCTGTCTAGACAGAACAGCTTCTATTGATTATCTTACTGAAATAGGTGTCTTCATCTTCTAGACTCATATTCATATGTAGCCTATCTTTTATTCTGCAGTAAAAGTAGTAGCAGGACAGAAAGCAGAAAGATCAGGCTACACATACATTATATTATTTGTCAAATAAGATTCCAGTGGTGGTGGTGTTGCATTGTTTGCGCCTCGTGTGATCCAGATATTTCAGATAACTCCAGAGCAGAGAGTTGTAGTGCAAAAGACAACATTTATTGAAAAAAGATAGGTGTAATCATTTCCAAAATTCACAGCATGTTTATATCCAAATAAATATTCTGCTTCATCACTGTTTGTTTGAGTTCAGTATTTCAAAAACAACATTTTTGAGGTCAAAAAATCTTTTGCTCTGGCACGCACTGGTTTTAACAGGGAGGTCCAGCAGCAATCTAACACAACAGCACCATAAATCCCATTTATTCACTGAAGAAGGTTGATTTAGAGAACTAATTTAATCAGATGAATCACTTCATTCAAATTGGGTATTTTGTTCAAGGATTTTTTGGAGGGGGGGTGATAACGTCATAAAATATGACAACAGACATTCAGAGCTTTATTTGAAGCATCAACAGAAGCTTCGAATGTAGAAGAAATGAAATGGAACAAACGCATAAAATGTTTTCCTTAACTGAAACATGTGAATGCAGCCTATTCATTCTATACATCTTATTTTATAAGACTGATATGCTGTTACATATGGGTGTGGATGTACAACACTAAGTATTGATTTGTCTCAGCCTTCAGAATAAAGATCAGAGGGGTCTTGCTTTCTAAAGATGGGCCACCAAAACAATCCATAATTTGTTTCTGCTTGTAAAAGTTTTTGTAGAACTAAAAATAGCAACTTTAAACTATAAAGCCACAATGCTTACTTAAAAGGTCATCATTTTCTTGTACTTTTTGAATATATATTATATTCTCTCCATCCCTGAAGGTGGATGCTTGGCCCGGGTGGTGACGGTGTCTCCTGGTCCGTTAATCCGGGTGGAGGGTCAGCCGGTCTCCATCAGATGTGATGTCAATGACTATAGCGGACCTCGTGAGCAGGTGAGTGTCTCTTATGCCTACCACATCTTTCAGAAAGACAGACCACAGGTTTAAAGGACAAAACTGGTGATTTTTTTTGTACCAAATTTTGTCCACAAAAAGACCGAAACCAAGAATATCCTCCTGAGACCCTGTGTCCTCATATGAGGACATCACATTTTGGGTTCATTTGACCTTATACTTCATTCTACTTAATTTAGACCTGTTGTCCTCGTTCATGGACACTTTTTTGTGTCATCTAGTGGTAGTAAGAGCACAATACAGTAATCGACATAAAAACAAGATGGCAGCCATCTCTGCCAAGTCTGCAGCCGATCCTGACACGAAATTGGACAAGATCCAAAACCAGATCACATTGTATGGTTAAAACTTGTTTATTTATGATTAATAATGTTTGTAGTTTGATATGGCAACAAATTTGGCCAATTTTAGCAACAGTAACAAGCTTGTTTGAAGACATTGGGACTTTAGTATTGTCTCATTTGAAGGCACTGGGACTTAATTATCATGACAATGATTAGTTTTTTATACCTGTTGGGTCCTACTGATCCCAAATAGCAAGAAGAAATTCAAAATGTATGCCAAACAGAAGTTCGGGTCTCAGGAGGATATGTTGGTCTTTCTCTCAATATCACTCAGCTTCAAGCCCACTGTTTCCTATAAATATATCTTCTATAAAAAAAAGGTTTAGTCACTTCCCAAAATAACTGGGCTCTGTAGTTTTTAGCAAACGTTACTCAACCACATGTTGACCATATGTGTGACTGTCTATATGACAAAAATGTGCACATTACCACTTCAGGTTCGTCCACCCGTTATACCGCTTGTATGTCCCAGAACTCCCTGCAATTAGAGAGCAGTTTAATTGTCACGTGAGTGTGTTTTAGTATTCTGTTTTAAAGCACATGTAGGGAGTTCCAAATGGATCATGAAATAGTTATATTATATTCAAACCTGTTGTATAAAACATACATCAAAAGGATTGGGATGTTGGTAAGTCATGGGAATTGAACCACTCGCTTTTGATTTCTTTTCGACAGAGTTTAAACATAAAATGAGGCAGGAGAGTGTCATTGTCCTCTTGGTAAAAATTTATATCAGTGTGCCCTTTAGATTTTTATATTTATGAAATATAAAGGGAAATTTTGACCAGAAATACATAGCTTCATCCTCTGAGGCTACCAGAATCATTAGTTACTATCCTCTTCCTGCGTTGGTATCATATAGCCGACGTGGTGATTACTGTTATCCTGTTCTGTCCCACAGGATTTCGAGTGGATGATGTCCAGGGAGGGGAACGCGCAGAGGACGAAGATAATCTCTACCTTTGATGCCAGCTACTCCCACCCGTCGCTCAGCAAGCGCGTTGCATCCGGTGACATCTCAGTGGTGCGACTCGAAGACAACGAAGTGGAGCTGAAGATAGCGGAAGTGAAGGCGCTGGACGCCGGTTTCTACTGGTGCCAAACGCCGAGCACTGACTCCGTCATCAGCGGCAACTATGAGGCTCAGGTCCAACTCACCGGTATGGGAGTGCAGTGTGTGTGTGTTTGAGTTTTGTCCTTTTGTCTGTTTCAACTAAGACTTTTAGTCTCATGATTTAAATTCTGATTCAAAAGCAAAATTAAAAATTAACTGTAATAATTTATAGTAGCATGTAAAGTGACCGATGCTAGCTGTCTTTGCTGTGTTTTACTGTGTGTGTGTGGTGTGTGTGTATGAAGCTAGCAGGCTATGATGGTTCATTTAACAGCTATCCCCATGACTTACTAATGCTCTACTGACCATGTATATCTCCTCCCTCTCTCACACACACACACACACACACACACACACACATACACACTCCCACTGGTTTTAGACAATTACTGGCTCATAATTTGGCTTTCACACAGACACCATGCACACCTCAACACACTCGTGGTGGGGAGCAGATGTCAGGTGGGAGTACTTGGCTTGTGTCGCACGAGGGCCAGGGAGAGAAAGGTTTGGGCAGTGAAATGAAGAATATAAATATGGCATATAATGATAGCACTCCACAGGGATAAATGTTAAATTCCATGGGCTATAACGAGCGGGAGAGTTATTGGTTGGCATTATTTTCCTGACCGTCATGTTGGAGGAGAAATACAATTTACAACAAAATTTAGTTTCTTTATCCATCATGTCTTTTTTCCTTTACTTGCTATAAAATGTAAAAAAATCACATCAAGTATTAAATTTCATGTTGCTCTGCATTTATTTTGGTAGGGCTTCAAGATTTAGCCAATATTTTAAAAGACAAGCCTATTATATGTGGAATAGAATCTAAACATTTCAGCAAAAGCATAAGAAAAACTTCGCTTAATGTGTTTTACTTTCAGGCCAGCAATTATTCAAGACATTGCAACATGTTGTTTGATCACTATCTGTCAAATCACTTGCAAAATGATGATCACTACATAGCACCTCACTGTCTACTTTAGGAAACCACCTTCACTTGAGTAGAAAACGCTTGTTGACATGAAATCTGATTTTATATTCAGCACCATACTGCGAGCAGCTGCTGAGGACCTGCACAGCAGGGAGGAAATATAACTAAATCATCTGCATATAAAACACGCGTGATAATAAGATTACACCAGAAACGCCTCATGCTTTACGAGAAGTTAACTGCCTGGACATGTCATCCATTTGCAAGTCAAACAAGTCGGAGATAATGCACCACCCCTGCGTGAGCCCACTAATGATTAGACAAAAATCAGACGCAGCACTTCCTCATCCAAGCTTGTCTCACTCTACAAACTTGAACGGTCTGATAAGCATTTTAGTACACCAGGGAAATACGCTTCAACTTCCTGGTTTGCACATTAACCCATTAAAGTTTCTCTCATTTATTTTAATAAAGTGGCATGCACGTTTAGAACAAGCATCAGAGCAGTTTTTAACTCAATTAAGAACCCAAACCAAACTTTCCAGCCTTGAACCACAGCGTAAAGGCCTCAGGCAGGTTTACTTTACTAAGACTCGAGGTGTTTTCGTACCAAACATTTCTGGGACCTCCTGAGAGGATTTGCCCACAGGGGAGCTCCCCTGAGAGCTACAGAAGTTCACACCTTTAATTGCTTTCGTTCTGTTTGCATTCACACAACCTATAGACCTTTTTAGGGCCGACGTCACCATGACATCAGTTTGTTAGCTGGAGGTAAAACATCCAGAAAACGCCTAAAGTAAGCCTATCACTGCTTACTGTTAGTTCTACAGATAATGGAGGGGAAGTTTCCTACAGTCATGCCAACAGGTCTATGGTCTAAATTGGCGAGAACATGACCTTGATGATTTTGCTGCCCTTAAATCCAACCTCGACCCCTGATTGTTTCCATGTGTGTCTGTTTACAGAAGAATGTCACCATCATTTTAGCCAACATGATATCAGAAAAAAACAGCAGGGTTTTCCCGACCATTTTAAGACTGGAGTGCAGCAAGTCCCCCTTTTTTTCCTCTCCAACCCCGCCCATATTCCAATTCCACTGTCTGAATTTTCTTAAGAATGAAAAGTTACTTGCTCATCTAACGGTTATACTTGCATTTTTCAGCTATTATTATGTTATTATATTGGTGGCATAAAATGGTCTCAAAATGACAATAATATTATTTATCGCAATTATTTCTGTGACAAAATATCATCCAACAAAAATAGTAGTGTTAGACCTATTCATCAGTGTATATAAAACTGTTAAAAGAAGATAACAGTCCACTAGTGAGGGTCATTAACACTGCAGAATAGATTCACATGTCTTGAAAACAAAGAATTATTGTCTGAAATAAGCGCTATGAAATGTGTTAGCGAATAAGATTGTGAAAGCTGGAGGTATTTTCATGCAAATTATGTAATACTAAACTAAATTCCCCATGTTTTATGAACTAATCTCGTCATTATATCTCACAGTTTGGTTGTAATAGCTAGATCTTGGTTAATATTTGAAAATATTGCCTCTAGTTATTTGACCTCAGACTCATTATTCACTGAGAACAGTAGGAAATTCCCTCGCTCTGTTGATGGCTCATTTTGACACATTTGCCACTCAGGCATACAGTGGAGATCTGTCCAGAAATTATTTTCTTTTCACATTGGAATCATCTACAGACTTTTCTGTGTACTGTTTTAATTTGGACTATTTTCTGACACAGAAACCGCAGGGAAGAGAGAAACCCATATTCAGCATTTTCCTTTGAATTTAATTGAGTTTTTTGCTCACAGTTATCTAGTCAGTAATTACACACATATTTTGGCAACTCCATTGGTTCAAATCCAGTGTTACCCCGAGCCCAAACACACACCATGTTTAATAATGACATTTCCTTTTTTTAGCAATGAAACATAAGAAGGGTTTCAAGAGCATTTTGTGCACCAAACCCCCAAATTTGAGAGATGAAGACATAAAGAGGGATTGTCTGACAGCGGGTTAGTTAGCTCCATAATGCACCATCATGTTCAGCTGCTCTCTGCTTCCCAGCATGGCTCCCCAGACACCTTGTTAAATTTAGACCTGAATTAACTAGGCAGCAGCTCTGTTTATGTGCGACAGAGATGGTGTCGTGTATATGTAGAGCATATGTATTAGTGTGTTTTGTAGTGTATGAAGGGGAGAGTGTTTGTGTGTGTGAACGAGACGGTCGTTAACAGAGATGACGAGTTAGATTTCTTGCCGGAGGGTCTATACCAGTCGAGACTTGTGCACACGCACACACACACATACACACACACACACACACACACACACACACACACAAACACACACACACACAGCTTCCATTGGCCCGTCGAGGCTGTTTGGTTATGTAAGAAACAAGTGAAGTACAGGTCGCTGAGGGTTTGAAAACTCCTCTCAGGCTAATTTTAATTGATAGAGCAAAACGCAGATTATTTGTACTGCCTTCGTTATCTGCCATAGACACTCACATCACTGCAGCACAGCAGCAGAGATTTAGACTTCTAACTTCCACTCCAAGTGTCCAGTACTGTCCGGTTTCGTCCACACTTCATGGGTTTATCTCTGTAGGAAGATTTTGTCCCCATTCTTTATCCCGCCTGCAAACCTCTGATTGATTTGCAACTGGCAGAAATCCATCACAGGAACAGTTATGTGCCACTGACGCTCCTTACCATGGATGTATGAAGAGAATAGGGTTGGGTATTGTTTAAAAAATGACAAAGCCAGTACTCTTAAAGTGATACAGATACTAATAGAGTATCTAATTAGACACTCATCATGTGAATAGAAGCATTCAGTTGTGTAAAATGCCACCAGATATCACAGGTGTGTGGTATAATCATACCTTCAAACGTTTTGGTGGCATCTCAGCACGCAGAACAGTTCAGTCAAATACACTGTACTCAAGCTCACCACACCACAGACTGTATGGGTTGCAGTTAGTGTGGTAGTTGGCTAACCACATGTCACATTAATTTGAAGAATGCTTGTGGTGATTGGCTAACTGGAGAAGTTTTGATACTACTTGGTAGGGTTGTCATGATCCTAAAATTTCAAACTCGATATCGATACCCAGGAAAATATTCAATACTCGATACCATTTTCAATACAGCAGCAAAAAATTAAGAGGCATGTCATTTTTTAAATAAAGATCAGAACAGTAACATCAATGATAACAACAAAAAATCCCCCCAAAATAAATAACAACCAGAAACTGATCTGTCCATACAAATGTATTTACCTACAGCCCTGTTTATTTTCTGTGCTTCTGGTGAATTGGCACCATATTTTCATTGCTGATCAAATAGAGTTGGTAGTTTAGGCTCAGGATGCTCCTGTTTCTACCTCACTATGTGATCAGAGAACCAGGGGTTACGGGAGAAACCAAATGTTTTTTCAGCTTCAATCTGTGACTTTACAGTTAACATAACTTTTCAGACACACATAATTGTGTTGTCCTGTTAAACTAACATTGTCTATTAATGTTACAGATGGGCATGACTGATTAAGTTTCCTGCTTAGCTCCCACATTAACGTTAGTGATCCTCCTGCAGCCGCGCTGGCCATATTACAGCAACAGAAATGTGTGCATGCATGCACAGCGACGACAACAAGCCGGGTTGCAGCAAGGGCTCTGTGCCTGCCAGACGCTGCCTGCACAGCGTGTGTCCGTCGGACCCGTCGCGCGCACCCGACAGGCGCTGAGGTGCCGTGCACTGTTAGTATCGATACTTTTGTAAATAAGTATTGTATCCAGATACAGAGTTTGAGTATCGATACTTTTCAGAGTATCGATACTTTTGACAACCCTACTACTTGGTACAACGTTATTGATACCTTAAAGCTATTGAGTACAGATACCCGGCCCTAAAAGAGAACTAGATACAGAGTTGGAGGCGGGACTCCATGCATTACCATGAAAGTTGCTCTGTGGCACATGAAGCCAAAAAAAAGTCAACTTTTGGATATAAAATTGCCTGGATCGTACGAATCCATGGGCCCATAGAGTAAGCAAAGTAGCTTTTCCTTTAACACCCCCTCCCACTTGGGCTCACTCACGTGAATGACAGTAGGACAGTAACTCCATATTCATATCCATCAGTTAATTTTTAGAATATGCTGTTTAAAATAATGGACGTAGCCACCGTGATGTCATCCATTGGTTTGGGGACGTTGTGATGCCTGGAGTTTGGCATTTTGACAGTCACCATCTTGATTTTTAGAGTCCAGAGTGACCATATGTGGTTGAGAGTGTGGAGATGTTGAGCAATTGGTGGATCTGACTCATAGATATTAGTAATGCCTGGCAGACAGCCCGTCACTCAAAGCAGCCACACCTTTAAATATATGTTAACTTTAAGCCTTAATAGCATTTAAATGATTGAGTTATAGAAAACTCACCCCCTGTACAGTTGTCATGAACGGGTAAATCAGCTAAGGAAACCAAAACTATTTTTTGTACCAGTCCAGAAACATGTTTATTTCTGCCATAAAGTTGGGCATTTTAACACTGGGGTCTATGGGGATTGACTCGCTATTGGAGCCAGCCTCGAGTGGCCAGTAGAGGAACTGCAGTTTTTGGCACTTGAGCACTGGCTTCATTTTTTCAGCCCCAGAGGTTGCCGCCTGCTTCTGGGACATAATGATTTAAATAAGGGCCATTTAAGTGTACTGAAACGTTCATGTGCCTAAACCCCCCCCCCCCCCCCCCCCCCCAAATTTCATCAGTTGATTTACAGACGTTTCTTTCATCTTGTAAGTCTGTGGAAGAAAAGTGTTTTGGGGCTCAATGGCATAACTTAGCCTAACGGGCAGGGAAGTTGTAATTACACTGTTTGGCCATTATGTGAAATTGGCTCTGAAGCCCAGCTCCATGCCCGGAGGCTTGCCCCTCACAGCCAGCCAGAGGATCCTTTTTCTTTTGACATCCCTCTGAGCCACAGCCAAAACTTTCCTTTTCCCACCTCCTCTGTCATGTTTAAGGCCTCCGCCAGTTTCGGGTCCCTGACTGTAAAGTGAGCTGAAGCTGCTGTTTTATGTCAACTCTCAGCTGATAAATGAAGGCAGTGAAAGCTGACGGAAACGGGTTCAATAGGTTAAATGACAAAATGCCTCTGAATATAGTTAAAATGCTGGATAAAGTGGAGGCTGATGATGATTTCCTGAGGAATTTCTGCAGATTTCCTGCCAAATCTGACCTGGTGGTCCCCACATTCCAGTCATCAGTCCAAGTTAATTACACAGAGTTATCATACTTGGTGGTGTGGCTCAGGATTTTCCCATCCTGTCCATGCAAACCTGCTGCAACTACTTGTTATTCTTTTGTTGACTAATAGTAGAGGCACTGTTGTCTCTAAATCAATATGCTGATAGTTTAATCATGAGAAAATGGTGTCTTAATAATAAAAGACTCTTGTGCAAAATATGAGCATTTGGTGTAAAAACACTCTAATCCAATATTTTAAAGTTTTGTTTACCATATAAAGTTGAGACAAACTTTTTTTTTTCCTTTCTGAACACTTAAAAATGGGTCTTTCCCACAGGACGTGAATTCCCATAATGCACAGCTTCTTACTCTTCATTCCCAGCCATCTGCCACTTCTTGGATTCATTTGTAACACGACTAGAATTAGCTTCCAAAAAGGATTATTCTCCATTTATGTGAAGTATTTTTGGGATGGAACTTCATGCTGGAAAGAGTTTAGAGCCTTAAAATGTTGATTTTGTGTTTATTAGTAGATTATTAATTAAATATTGCACCTAAAGTCAGTTAAGCATATGTGGAGACACCCCAGCCCTCGCTCACAATTCCGTTTTTTTGTGTTTTGATTTGAAAAGGATCAAAATAAGTTGGTGGTGATGATAAAACAGAGCCTGTAATTGTGCTTAGCAGCCAGCCAGCCTGCCACTCAGTTTCTTTATTAACCCCCCATGTCTTCGCTGCAGACGGGATTCATCAAAGCATCTCATGTCTCTTCCTTTACTTTACTGTTGTTGTTTTGGATGCATTTAAAAGCAAAGTCGTGCTCGCAACAGGATATCCAGCAGTGTTGTGTTCTCCAATTTTTTAATTTCCTCTCACACAGTGACTCATCAGCCTTCTTTGTGTGTCATAATAACAAGTAAAGAAACAAAGCAGTAGTGAAAGCCACTCTGTTAATACCTGCTCCTGTATGTTGAGGTACTTTTTCACTATCGGAACAAAACAAGAGTGAAAGAGAGTTTAGTGTTTTACCTGCACAAGCAAGTCATTAACCTTTATGACCACTCCTCTGGGTGTGTTTCATAAACACAGTCACACGGTTACAGCCTTATCCGGAGCTGTCTGTGTGTTCTTTAAACTCTCCTTCAGCCAGTGACCTTCACAAGAGTACAAGAGTTAACCCTGACCTGAACCATATCCCGACTTCTCGTATAACCTGAATCTGACGTGTAGCTTATCTGAAGTGTGACAGTGAGTCAACATTATTCATAATCCTGTCACTCCACCTGTAAAATGCCTGCATTGAACAGCTGAATCTTAAATCTTTAACATAAAGTTTGGGACATTCAGTCGTTCCTTTGATGTTATTTTAGTTTTTACATACATGCAGTTCCATTTTAACATGTCTGTTTTCAATCAGGCTCATTTCCTTCATGTATACAGACTTTCTCCCCTGCTCAACATCATAGCATCGGGGGATGGGCTGTGGAGAAGGACGAACAACACAGAGAAAGGCATTTCTTACCTTCATTATGTTGTCATTCGTTGCTTTTGTTTTTTGCCTATTTTCACCCAAAAAAAGCCTTTTTTAAGAAGTGGAAATTGTTCTAAACAGATTATTGCAGTAAACAAGATCGTCTTGCACATGGCTCAGAATATGCCTCCAGTAATAAACGATGAAGAAAAATGGGGAGGAAATGCAAATATGCTGCTGATTAGCCACTAAACTCTGTATGAGTAAGACAGAAGAACAATAAAAAGTAAAGAAAAGGAAGAAAAAGAACCAACATAAAATAAATTTTAATGAGCGTGATATTGATACTCACTCAGATCCAAAAGGCTTGACCAGAATGTCCGAACGTAGATTAAACCAAACTTGTAACCCTAATTCTCATCAGTAGAAGAGTTTTACTGTGAAGCAGCGGCAGGAAAATATGAAAGCCCGTTCTTGTCAGTGTGATGGAAAAAAAAAAAAAGATTTGGTTAGGTCATAGACTCACAAGTCAGTCTTTAGACGCTTTGCTTAGCTAAAGACTGATGACTTTCTCCCTGATTTTGTGTTTAGATGGGCAGATACAATTTCAGAGTTTAAAAAACTCCCTACGTTGCAGAACCAATAGTAAATCTGCAGGGCGGTCCTTCGGTGGCTCACTGAACTCTTGTGCTTGTAAACATAGTCCCACTAGAAACACGTATAGCGGTACAAAATGGCTCAGCCGTGCTTGCAGAAAACGCCGTCAAAGTGGGTGTTTGTTGCGTTTGCGGCGACACATTCTCACCAACTAAAAGAAACAAACATGATCTTTTACAAGGCCATGACTCATTCGTATGGCTGGACTATAGAGGGAATCGCCTTGTTGTTTACAAATATTTCTGGGTAGAAAACCAGCAGAGCTTTTAGCTATATATATAGCCTATATATCACATTTTTCACATCACTGTATCACCGTTTGGACTAATCCGATGTTTGTAAAGTCTATAAACACAATGATTGAACAAACATTACTATTTCTGTGTGCACGTTTAGCTGGGCTAACCGTTAGCTGTTAGCCGTTAGCAGTGTCTGTAATAGGTAATAACTCATTAAACGGTCCGTGAAAAAAATATCTTTTCCAGCGGATATCTTAGTTACAACATGATTGAGCTAGCAAAGCAGTTTTGTGTTGCTATGTGTGGTATTTATTCAGTTTTGGGAAATCACGATGTCTAGAAAGCATCAGTGGCTGCAGCTGACAGGGACAGCTAACACTAGCAGCAAAGCTAACATCAGGACGTCATCTGTTAAAAGCCTCCCGTTGTCGGATACGACATGACACTACTCCAGTTAGCTCAATCATGTTGTAACTAAGACATCCGCTGGAAAAAATATTTTCTTTACGGATGAGCACACGTAAAACGGAGTTTAATCTCTCGGCATCCATTTTCAAGCTCTCTGTGTGTTTGTTTCCTTGCGGACGAGAAAAGGAGGAGCGCACATTTCCGAGAAGGCGTGTCCTTTTCAAAAATGCAAGAGGCCTTGCTTTGTTGCCGGCCGTTTTCGCCGGTGTGTTAAACACACTTTAGAAAGGAGTGTCCCCAGACTATCAGAAGGCGGAGATCTCTGATTGTCTGGTGGCGAGACTAGTTAGGTCATAATGACAGACTTTCTCAAAATTAACTCATTATTTTGAGAAAGCTCATTGGTTTGTGACAAAAAGTTATTATTTCGAGATACTAACTCATTGTTTCACGAAGGTATGGAGAGTCGGCATGGAGAGTCCAAAACACTAGTCGGTATCTGGGTTTCTGTGAAGTGCTGTAAAGTTTAGTTGATTGAAAACACACATTGAACACACATCAAACATGGCTTAATAGCAACAATTTCAAACACAAGTACATAAATCAGCTTCACTATAACTCGCAGCATTCACAGATAAAGCACTTGTGTTTATATGGACACATTTTCCCCACAAATACAACATGCTAATGTTTTTAGCACAAGCCTATGGCATTTTACATTGTATATATTAACCTAGTGGCTAGCAGACTTTTCCTCTACTCAAATGAAGCCAGGGACACTGTATAGTGGTACAAAACATTAAAGAAAGGAAAGAAATTGGTAAAAAAAAAAAATCCCCACTCTTGCTGTTTTTGTTCTTTACCTCCACATGCATAGTCTTTACTGTGTGTATTTGTGTATGTGTGTGTGTGTTGAGAGCTCGCAGTTTCTTATCTTTGGCATCCAACAATATTCACCTTGTTACAGTTTCATTATGTTTTGCTAAAATTTTTGTTTTGTGTCTTTCCCCGTCAGTCATCCCCAACACGCTCAAGGTCTCCCCCATGACCCCACCCCCAGTTATCCCGGAAGGAAGTGACCTCACACTCTCCTGCAATGTCACCCGGGAGCTCACCCACCCCACCTACCTGTCCGTCACATGGTTGGTAAAGAGGGGAGCAACATCAGAGAACATTTTGACATTTGGCCCTCAGGGAGACGTGATTACAGGGGCTAAATTCGCCCGGCGCTATGCTGACGGAGGCATCCGACTGGTTCCTGGGAAGAACGGAGTGTTTGAACTGGTGATTTCCAAAGTGACAACATCTGACGAAGGGATTTATGAATGCAACGGAACTGAGTGGACGCATGAAAATGGAGGGAAATGGATAAAAATTGTGGAGAACAATAAAGAGATGGGGACTGTTGCTGTTACTCCTACAGGTGAGGAAAAGAAACTGACTGCAGCTAGTACTTTAAGTATCATAGTAGTAATAGCAGAAGCAGAATAACTATATATCAGAGTAAGTGCAGTCATAGTTGCAGCACAACATGTTTTCAGTCTGCCTCTCCTCTGTCACAGACACATTACTGCAAAACCATAGAACTTTACTTTTGACTGTGTTTGCTAAGCTGAGTTGTGGACTTGCAGTTCATTAAAGCTGGTCACCGCAGTGTTTACACCGGAGATTAAACATGGAGGACGGTGCAGGCGAAGTGATGTTCTTGCATTGGATTTCTTTTTGATCATTTGGCATCCTTGAAAAATCATAGTTGCTGCTACAGGCAGCAGTTGAAACAAGACGCCCGTGGCTGATTCTGTGTTTGTTACATGTCTGAAGTATGTCAGTATGTTACAGAGTACAAGTCGGGGATTAAACTAATGTCAGAATGGATTTTGTTACTCGTGGCTCTTCGTGACAGGAAACAGCTTTGGAATCGAGGCTACATTAGCAGCATTAGCATAACACACCCTGATTTTGATACTGCGTTTTTTGCTGCTCATCCTGAGTCCAACAATGTTACAAAAAAGCAACGCTTAAGCAGACTTAAAGGAACACTTCAACCCCCCAAATGACCATTTATATATCAATTACTCACACCGTCTTTCGTTGAATTCATGAAGAAAACATTGTTTTTTCCTGCATGTTGAATTAAGAATCCAAAAACAGAAAATTCTTGATGGAATGGATAAAAAAGGGGTCCGCTTTTAACAACAGCAAAACAATATCAAAATACCCCTTTTTCAAACTCAGTTTGGTTTAGTCGTACGCAGGTGTTTTGATATAGTTTCACTGTTGTTACTCGTGGACCCTAATGACTTCAATTCATCAAAAAAATTTATGTTTTTGGATTCTTCGTTCGCCATGGAGCCATGTGAGAAAAGCAAAGTTTGCTTCAGAAAATCAATGCAACACAGGCTGAGTAATTGATATATACTGTAATTGATTAGTTGGGAGGTGGTGTATTCCTTTAAAGCAAGCAACCAAAGCAGTGGTTCCCAACTAGTGGGTCGCAGGCCAAAAGTGTGGGTCCAGTCTAAATGGACCACAAGTGACTCAAGAACGTATCAAGTTTATTAAAAACATGCCTCATTTTGAAGTACAGTGAATTTCTGGCACAGAGCTTTTATTTTGAAGTGCTATAGAGTCAATGACTAACAGACAGAGAGAGCAAACTAGCTGATGGCATGCAAGTATGACGCTGAATATATTAAACTGTGTGGATCTTGAAATAATGACTAAGGAGATATCTGGACCCCATGGCTGGACCAGTTGGAAACCACTGCCCCAGAGTGCTGTTTGACAGGTGTTTCAGCCAGTCACGCTCAGCCGTGGTGGTTGGTGCTTTGTTGCCGAGCCTCAACTCCATTTGAAACTGTTAACTGAAATAGATGGTAGCAGGTGGTTAATCCAGGCTGCAGAGGCTCCCTGTAAAACCTGAGGGTTTTCTTTGTCAGAGGTTTTTAAAATTGTAGAGGGCGTGGAGGGAGAGACAGGAGGCGTAATTAGTGTCAGAATTCACACTCCTTCCCTGAGTCATAACTCAGTCATATGTGGACACACAGACGTGAGCTAATTCTAGCTAATGTGGCATACTTTTATTGGTGCCGATTTTCAGACCCTGTGGGTTACAAATGCTTCGTCCAGGTGATTGTGTGCACCATAAACTTGGCATTAAAGGGTTCCCTGCACATCCTTAACAGTAATTATGCCTGAAGTAGTAGTGCTGTAGTAATAAGATGCTGGTGATAATTACTCTGAAGGGAGCAACAGATAACCCTCAAATCTCAGACTTGGTTCCTGATTAAAAATGAGGTTACACTGGATGTGTTTCACTGCTTCCTGTGTTACTGTGCTGGATGTGAAGTGATACTGGAAGAAAATGAAGGATGAGGAGAGAGGGAGGGACGTGGGAGAGTTCCCTCTCTGTTGTGCGGCTGTCTTTATTTTAATGGCATCCTCTCCTCTGTGAGGCTTTCTCTTCTCTCTGCCTCGCTCTGTCCCAGGATGCCTGTGACCCTCAGTGTCTGTCTTTCTGTCTTATTCTGTCCTCAGAGAGGCTCCCTGCGCTCACTCTCTCTCGCTCATTCATTGCGGTTGCTGTGGTCACCGTATCTTATATCTTTCTGGGCTACCGTATCCTCTTTAAGTGCTGGAAGACACCCAGTGGTTTGTAATGAAACTAGAAATGAGCAGCACACACACACACACACACACACACACACAGGTCTCAGGTCCATTGTGTGCCAGTCAGTTCATATTGACTTACCGACTTGAGTAAAGAGGATGAGAAAAGTCAAACAGAGTGGGCTTTGTGTCTTTTGTCCTTTTCCAGACACCATACAGAGAGTCTTCCACACATACTGATATCTAGGTTGTTACTGGAGACCGTGTCCAAACCCCTGATCATACAGTTTAAGATGCACAGAAAAGACCGAAAGGATTTTAAAGTTCTTCTTTAGCATCACTGCTGAGAGGATGTTGTGGGAAAACAAAAGTACCCATGGGCTTTTCTCTAAGTCGCTGACATTTATAGATGATTGTCTTATAAGATCCTTTACCCGCATCTTGTCCAGTTTCAAACTTTGCCTCCATTTGGATAGGATGACCTTTATGTTCAGCTGTATGGAGCGGTACCCATTGGATTTTTGTCAAGGGAACCATGGCGATGCTAACTTCTGCATCGGTCTACGAATAAATGTCATCCCTGCACCACTGTGTAAATTAGTATCTAAATTTTATTCTTTTTATTAACTAATTAAGTGTTATGTGACGCAAAACTGTAGGACTTACTAAATCCCAAAGCACTGCTTGTTAACCTTTTTTAGTATATCGCCTGTGTATATTGCATGTACACTTAAGGATGACTGATGGTGTCTGTCTGTCTGTGTCCTCTCAAGGTCAGTCCCTCAGTGTGAAGGCGTCTCCCTCCTCCTCTCCCTCTTCCACGTCTCTGCTCCTCTCCCCCGGCGAGACGCTGACTCTCCTCTGTTCCGTCGCCGCCAACAACCTGCCCGCCCTCGCCCTGGAAGTGACCTGGCTGGCCGACGGCCGCGACATCGTCACCATGGAGCGCAGCGGGGTGGTGATCTCCAATACATCCTCGAGCAGCGCGCCGGGAAAGCGAGGGGAGGCGAGCCTGGAGCGGACGGGATCTGGAGAGTACAGGCTGGCAGTGAGGGGGGTGAGCGGGGAGGATGGAGGCGTGTACGCCTGCCGCATCCGAGCCTTCATCGAGAAGGGAGGAAGGAGCTCGGGAGGAGGGGGGAGGTGGCACATGGCAGCCGAGAAAACATCCAGCCCCGTGACAGTGAAGGTGGCGCAGATCAGTAAGTGAAACTACTGCATGGTTTTTTATTTTTTTATTCTTCACTCTAAAATATCCAGATAATTAATGAGACATAAAAACATGAGCTGCAGAAATCAGATCAGCAGCATAAAGAAACATTTCTGCCCAAAAATGAAAACACTCACATAATTATGACCTTATAGATATAATAATATAGCGTAATATCATAAATACTCCCTCAAAAATGTTGTCACTATGAATTTTATCTCCTTATTTGACTTCCTGGGCATCTCCCTCATCAGTATGAAGTTAAACTATATTTATTCAAGTTTCTCAGGAACACTCGTCATACATTTAATGATTTTTTAGCAACAAATGGAAATACAGTTATGTTTGGCGCTGATGGCTCCACTCTTAAGATACTCCCTGGATTAGACAAGGGAGCGCAATGCAGGAAGCCCCCGCTGGGTGTACAAGCGTGGGCCCAAAGCAAGACATAAAATACCCTTTTAACCTTTAAGCCATGTTAGAACTCTGAATTTAGGAAGGTGGAGGCTGGGGTGGAGGAGGTGAAGCTTTGCCAGCAGCAGCAGTGGTGTGAGGCCACATTGGTGTAGCAGGGTTCAGTGAGTAGGAGGCCATATTTAAATGAACCACCTTGTTGTGAGAATGGGCTGTGATTGGTGTGTGACTGATTAGAAGCAATGATCCATCAGCTGGTTACAGCTAGGTCGTATGACTTCCCTGTCCTGCTTGAACTAACGCAAAGCTTCATTTTACAAGATTACATTTGAACACATCATGAGAACGTTATAATTGACCATCGCCTAATAATTGTTTTTACTGAATAGAGCTTGAAAGCATCATTAACTTAACGCAGCCTCTGTTAGCTGTTAGCTCAGACCACCAGCTGCTAACTGCTAATGTTGATGGGCTCTTTGATCCCGAAGGGGTCCTGGTAAAAATCTCTGTTAGTCCCAAACACGTTTTCTGTTCTCCCCGGTACGCTGTTAGTCTTGAGCCCTGCTTTTTAACCTGTGCAAAATGGATGTGACAGAACAGAAAAACATCAGCCACTGCCATCTGTGTACGTCATCTTTATGTGCCGATATGATGGTGGCAGTCAACAAGCCAAATATCGGCCGATACTGATGTTTGCCTGATAAATCGGCGCATCACTACTTATAATTTCTCAAAAGTGTATCTTAAGAAAAGCACCAGTAGTCACCCCTAAACTATTACATCATCACTATCAAGGTTTGTGGCCCAAAATGTTTGATTTTGTCTAAATGGATCGGCATTTCTTGACATCAGAGTGGTTTGCCATTTGTAGCAGCCTCCGTCGAAGACTTGTGTGTGTGCATGTGGACAGCTCTGATTTCCAACACAGAGAGCTGGAAGACAAAGTGATAAATAGTGGATGTAATTGACCATGTGCATATTGTTTCTGTATGATTTCCTGAGTTGTGGATGTGCACCAGTGCTGCGGTGCCACAGATGAATCTGGAGTCTCAAGGGGAAACTCTTTAATCCTCTAGTCAGCCTGTCGACTCTCGCTGCGAGGACGATTGATTAGTCATGCCTGTCCTGCACTCTGCTACCTCTGGGTATGCAGTTTCTGTGTGTATATATATATTTCTGTGTGTGTATGTGTGTGTGAGATGCTCTGATCCTGCCTCTAAAGAGCAGTGGTGTCAAACACAGTCGACACAGCGATCAATTACTGGCATGGTGGGTGGTCTCCGTGTCTGTCTGTCTGTTTCCCTCCCTCTTGCACTGCATTTTTGAATTTTACATCATGTTTGGGAATATAGTCGGCTCACAAGGTTATGTATTGGATACGCAATTAGATATGGAATTAAGTGCTTTCTTTCCCTCTAAAAAACATAATGATCACAATTAGGATGCTCCTTCACACCTTCAGTGTTCAGGTCTTCTTTGATTTAGAATCTTAAGAAGGAGGCTTCAGTCAGCCCTGTAGGAACAATGATTTTAACTGGCTTATCCAGCACAGTCCACAAATGTTTGTTCTTAAAAGGTGACTTTGGTATTTCTTTAACCTGGGCCCCCTTTTCCTTGACCAGGCTAGTTGGGTCAGATCATATGATGAATGAGAAACCGACGCTGGAGGAGCATTTAATATCCTGGCGATATGATTTCTCAGTAGCTAACAGCCACAGTGGACAAAGAGTTGTTGATTGGACAGAAACTGTGGCTCGTGTCTCTGGAAACATGCTGAACATTTGAGACAGCATCACCTAAATGCCTCTATTACATGGCTGCACTTTAATGTGCATCCAGATCGTCCATAGAGAGAACTGCCACTGCTGCAGGGCCACAGAGAGCTGCTTAACTGTGTGAGACTTGACTTCATAAGCATGAGGACTTGAAGTGAATGTGAAAAGCGTAAACTTCAGAGAGGCACTAGAGGCATTCTGGTTTCTGGTTTGTTGACTGAGTTGTATTGACCAATCATGTTTGAACGGGCTTTGGTTGCATGCATGTAAACGGTCAACGTGGAGAGCGAAAGAAACACATTGGGCAAAATGCCACCTTAGGACCCACTGGCTATTATCTGACGACAGTTTACCTTTTTATTAATCTGTATAAAGGCTGTTTGAATATAAATGTAGAATATAAATGATTATGAATATAAATATGAATGAAAAATAGCATCATACCTATAGTTGATGGGTCCTGAGATTGGGAAAGGGGCAATCAGTTGATTGCGATCTGCAACCTTGTCACTCGTTGCCACTGAATCCTGCTAACTGAGCCTTAACGTTAACATTTTATTACATAAATGACAAGTGTTCACCAAAAACATATTAAACCATGACCCTAAAACCAAACATTGGATGTTTTTTGGTGCTGTTACGCCCCTGTATTAAAGACCCAGGTTAGCTTTAAAGGAGCTCTGTGGTGATGGTGATGGAGAGACGGGCGGATTGAAGGTGTGTACTGACTGATCTGAACGCCAGCTGCTGTTGTGTCATAACAGTTGGATTTCTGACAAACTCCCAATTCCCAATGAAATGAATGAATTGGACTTAAATGAATAAATAAACACTTGTTACATAATGGCGTTTGGTTCTGCTACAGTACTATATTTAATGCTTTTGGGAAATCCCAGGAAGTGTCGGATTGACTCGCTAAAAGTTTAATGCGAGCCGGAGTGTCATTTTCTTCTTTGTCCCACTTTCTTTTTGGGGTAAGCTGTGGTATGAAAGGAATAAAAGACTTTTAATGATATTTATGGAGTCCAGTTTGCTTTGGTGCGTTCTTGGCAGTAATATCGGCAGTTCAGTTCAAAAACACCTCACAGTGCTTTATTCCCTCTGAAGAGTTAGGAATGGACGGGTGCCACATGATGCTGATGTCAGAAAGAAATTAGACAAATTGAAGTATATAATAACATGTAATTTACCCATAAATCCCTGCACATCTGATCATTGATCAGTCAAAATCTTCTCTCCTCTTTAATTCAGTCATGTCAATCAGGAAATTAGATATAAAACAAATAAGGGAACACTTCTTTTGATGGAGATATATTTAAGAGTTTCTTTCAGACTTTTACTTTTAATCTAATCTAATGTAATCTGCCTTTTATTTTAAATGTTGTTGTTTTTTCATAAATGATAAAATATTGGTGATTTCTTCCCATTTATGAGCAGATTCTTCGTCCTTCTTTCAAGGGTTTGACCGCTCTGGGTTTCGAAGGGTCAATAAGAGCACTTCTATTTTACAGTTGCTGTTTTTTTACGCATTTTTGGACAAGCATGTGACACTAAATCTGCTTTGACACTCACCAAACCCAGTCAGTGCAGAGGGAAACACAACTCACCTAACAAACTAAATCAGAATAAGTTAAATGTCATTTTATAAAATACAGTATTTTAAATGAAATTGATTAAAATGTCACGGCAGCCTCGACAGACTATATCTGACATGTGTGCTCAGGGACCACTTGACTGATATCTGATATGTCATAACTGACTGACAGACTGTAATCACCTCCTTTACATCTCTTAACTGCGCTGTCATTTCCTCTCTCGCATGTTTCCTCCATTGTTTTTGCTGTGACCTCCCCGCTCACAGCTTCCTCTCCGTTCGGTTTATTTAAAAGTCCTCAAACACAGAAATAGCATGAACCTGACTTTAGGTTCAAGGTTCAAAGTTCAAGATTATTCATCATTTTATAACACAGGGTTGCACAAGTTGTGTCTGACTCACAGGATGGAGGCTGTGGGCATGAACCTGCCATTGGCAGCCTGTTCCAAATTGAACTCTCCTCCCCTTGCATTATCTGTCAACATTTTGTAAGGGCACTGTCACTGCATTAAATAGCCTAAATTGATATGTATTGATAAATCTATATTTTAAACGACACACGTTCATCATTGCACATTTTATTTTTGCATATATAGAACTCTCTGTACCTTTATAAGAAATACAACATGATGCAGTGACTTTAAAGTTGCCAGGAAATTAGAAAAAAACAAATAATAACAATGTTCTGCAGAAATGACACCAGCTTTACCATTTAATTAAGCACAGTAGTTTCAGGAAGAGAAACACGTCATATGGACAGTATTTTTCTTGATTACTGTACATGATGTCTGCATTGATTCTAAAATACCAGATCATTAAGTGTAAACCCGTCCATTGGGTGACTTGTCTTTAACCAAAATCCGTCACCCTCAACACAGTACAGAGTGTGTTTTCTGGCTGTAGAGCTGTAAAGAGTCCCACATCCTGTATTGTATGTCAACTGGAGCCTTTAGTTAAAAAAACAGCCATCTCTTCTACATGCACAGAAGATTCCTGAAGCCTCGAGCATCCATGTTACATTTAGAAATATCAACCAGGCTTCATAGACACACACACATACACACACACACACACACACACACACACACTTACTTAGAGAGAGGGCACAGCTGAAATATCAATGAGCTTGATCCAGAACATTTTGTCAATCTCTGCCGTGTGTGTGTGTGTGTGTGTGTGTGTTTGCATGGATGATAGTGTGCACATGTTATCTGCATACTTAGTAATGTGTGTGTGTCTGTCGGGCATTTTACAAGTGTGCAAGAGTGAAACTAGGTTTGTTGAAAGCTTTCTCTGGAGAGTAAATGCTGCACACACATACACGCTTCAAACACTGTCTTTATCTGTGCGTGTGTGTGTGCGTGTGTGTGTGTCCCACATACTGAGGGTATGAGGCTGTTCTCGCTGGTGGAACTCCTACATTTTGGCCTGGGGGTATACATTCCTTCATACTTTGTCTGCCGACACACTCACACACACTCTCACACACTTGCGCACCATGAGAGCAACATTTCTAATTGACTGCAGCTCATATATTTCATCCTCCTTCTATGAGCTTTAACTTGGTGTGTTTGTGTGTCTAAGCGTGTGTGTGTGTGTGTGTGTGTGTTGTCAACCAGTCCGTTCCGATTCTATTGATGTGTGGCCTTGAGGTTGCCCACTCTTCCCACGATGCTTTGCTGCAAGCACAGCCTACAAGGAAGCACAAACAGAGTTGGAGAACTTGTTTAGGAGCTCCCCACGGCACAGACACACACACGCACACACAGACACACACACACACACACACACAGAGCTAAAGAGGGTGTAATTCCTCTCACCCTTGGCTACACGTCCCCTGTGTGCGTGTTGTTGCGTCAGCTGGAATTGTTGTCACTGGAGCCACTTCACTCAAAAAAGGACTGCTTGTATTTCACACAAGCTCATATTTCTTATTTTTCATAGCTTATCAGAACATTTATGAATATATACAGTCGATATAAGCATGTCTGTATGTTTAAATTTTGTGTAGACATGGCTTTTTGCTCATATTTACTTAGTGTCAGTGGCAGATTCTTACTGCTCGAGCTGCTGCTTTCACACCAGCTAACTATGAACATGGGAGCTTGAATGGAGGTAATGTTTGCACTCAAGCTATTGAACATTTATTTCATAAATGTAGCTGTTGTTTTCTACAAGTACCATTTATCTATAGATTTTGCCATGTTAACATTTGTGCTTAAAGGTGGAACAAGATGATGTTTTATTTGTTATTATTTAATGTTTATTTCACCAGGTAAAGACACAATTAGATTCAATATAATAAAAGTCTGCATTTGTGCTGTATAAACGCATTTATAGATCCATAGTCAGAGTATCACTTACAGCGGTTGTTATGGTCCCAGTTTGAAGAAGCAGACAGGAGTACTGCCACAGAAGCTTAGCGATGTACCATTCTCGGAACCCATCGGCTGTATTCGGCGTCTGACTTCCGGCAGACGGCGATACAGCCTCTGGGGGCAGACCCCTGATTTTTTGGCATTCCGGTTTGATTTGGGTGGAGGAAGCAAATTTCTGTTTCCGACTTCCATTTATATATAAGTAAATATGCTGAAACATTGCAATGGATTCAGAGTTTGCAGTGACGCCAGTTATGTTCCGCCTCGTTAGTTCACTGCACGGGCCGTTTAACCTGGCAACAACTGCAGCCGGCTCAAACATGATTGGTCAATATCACGCGGACTACAAACAGCCTACAACCGGAAACCAGGGCTCTTCCGCTCTTCTTCCGGAGACAAGATCTCTGGGGTTTGCCTACAGACTCTACATTCACTGAATAAGAGTCTGTATATAGAGACTACACGTGTACTACTGCGGTCATTTCATTCATCTCACAGACTGATTTAGTGTAGCACGTGCAACATATAGACTCATGTCACACTGATTAACTGATGTCACACTAATTAACAGACAGATTAAACAGAGTAGCAGCTCTGTGTCTCTCTTTGTGAAGTTGTGAGTGAATGAGTGGGGCGGAGCTGTGTGGAGAGTTTGAGAGAGGAGAGATGAACACTAGTAAGTGAGATGTAATACAGCTTGATCCTGTATGGATATAAACCTTGTTGTCTTAATTTATATCTTGCTTGAAAGTATATCGTTATATCGTACATATATCGCCCAGCCCTACACCACGTTAGTTCCGTTCTAAAAGTCACACAAGAACACAAATAAACTAAGCGATTGAAGCAGCGGTAAAACACCAACTCCTGTGTTCTGCAGGTAAAATTACTGTTTCTGTCAAAGGAGTCTGGTGGCTGTGGGTGGGGGGCAGCAGCGAAATGTGTTTTAGCCTCCATACGCATAAAAAAATCATTAGCAGTGTACACTACATTTAGGTTATTTTACTGCTTTGACAGAGACCAGAATTTTACCTCACACCACATGAGAGTTGCTGGTCTACCCATGCCTTCATTGAATAGTTTGTTTGAGTTACTTTCGGTGCTAGTGTTCACAGCAGTACATGGCTTTATTTGTAGCAACAACATCAAATCTATGTCCGGTGAAGTAGTTAAATAGTATTTTGACACTAAAGCATAAATACTCTAGCTAAAATTTGAATTTTTGGATTTAAATACATCAGGAACATTATTAGGAAGCTATAGAATTATATTAAAACCTGAACTAATATTCATAATAATAATAACAGAGGTACCCATTAAAATTAATCTGCATTTTGTAGAACACAGGTTACTGCAAGCTACAATCAGGTTCAAAGGATTTAGAACAGCTGGATGGAAAAGATGGTTTCATGGCTCTTATTTATTGTGGATTTATCCATCATTTCTGTTGGTCATGGTACCAAAGGAAAAGTGCTGAGATTTTGGAATATGGCAACATCATGACAACAAAGAAAGTGCACCATGATCAGACTGGTCGTGCATGGTTTATCCTCAATCAAAACCACATTTTTTGGAGGTGAAATCCAAAGTGAGCACACCTGAATTGTTACTAGCTGCTGCTCCTTGATTGGAGCACTTGACTTTGTGGGTACATTGTTGTTATTACTGATAGAAATGGTGGATAACACTATGAAAATATCACCCAAGTTGTAATAATGTAGAATTATCCTTTCAATTAGAAGTCTAGAATTCGCCACAGTGTGTTAAGCTGCAGGGTTTTTATAGTCTCTAATTCTCTTCTTCACTTGCAGGGATTCTTATAGTTGTTATAGTCTAACGTTCACCCTTTCATACAGTTTGACTCTTTTTGAACCGTGGATCGAACAAGGAAAGGGATGCCATATGTTGATTCATTAAAAGTGGAGAAACAGGGTACAAAAGGGACAGGTGGCTGTTTGTTTCTAGTGTAGTGTAGCAGTTTGCTTTCAATTAGCCACCAACCATCAGCCTCTAGGTATGTGAGGCAGAGGCGATTGATCCCAGGCCCAATGTGGAATTGGCTCAAGGATCGGCTCAGGTCGTCCCATCAATCCCCCGAGCCTGGTTTTACCTTCAGCCTCTTCATTGTATTGTCCATATTTAGCTGTCAGGCTGTGATCTCAGATGTATACTGGAAATAATCCAATTCTTTTCTGTCACCATGCTGGTGAAGAACAGAGAGCTAGGACACTTAAACCAGTTGATCTTTTTGCAGTCACTTCCTTTGAGCAGCGAGTAGAAAATTACCAGTCAGAAATCAGGTTTCTCTGCAGCCCGGCTGGGTCTCACGCTACGACATGATGAGGAATTCAAGCGATATGAGTGGATCCCTGTGTTGAGCTGCTCACACTCACTGAGCGAGGTCACACCCCCACTCATTTGGAAGTCCTCCAGCATGACTGATAGGAGACCCCGAGACCTCGGTGCAGACACCCTGAAGGGACTGTGTCTCAGCTGACCTGCGAGGGCCAGGTGGAGCTCGAGGAAACTGTGAGAGGAAGAGATATTAAGCAACGTGTTTTGGTCCTCGTACAGCATGGAGTATAACCAACAGTGCTTCATATTACAGCTGCTCTCATCAGTGATTGTCTCTAAACAGTGTTAATAGATAATAATGTTTAAAAGGGATCGATCATAGTGACAAACCCACAGAGAAAAATGACCCAGCTCTGCAGTCCTCTCCATTTTAAGTCATCATTTCAAAGACTTGCATAAAGCAGCTTTACTGCACTCTTTTCATTCGTCCTGCAATGTGAGCAGGGATTACAGGATGTTTATGGAGTATGGGACCCTCGCCAGATGTTCTGACTGTTGGTGTGGGCGTGTCCGTTCAGGTACCAGAGAGACGGTGAAATACAATCCAGAAATTCCAGTTTGAGTTAAAGATCACAAGTTTGAAGGCTCATCGTGTCAAAACACTGCACAGCAGTTTGTAATGCTCTGGAAAGTTTTCATGGTAGATGTTATTGTATTTTTGCACTTTCTAGATGAATGCAAGGTGAATGGTAGACATTGAAGTGAATGAGGGGGCTCTGTTCATTCAAATTGTGCTACTATCAGTCCTTAGTTTGGTACTCGTCTTGTAAAATGTAAACTGCTTATAGTCCTTCAGCATCTCTCAACCTGGATCCTTTTTTCCCATGTTTTTGTGGCCATCTCCGAAGCAACCAGACTCCATTTGAATAAACACAATTTTTAGCATATTCAGAGACAGCATATTTTCTCATTTAACTGAGTGAATTAAGGATTTATTTCAACCAAACCAGAGTCGGTGATTGTTGGAAGAGTGAAAACAAAAACCAAGGCGGCTTTTGTGAGTTTTATTTTGTTCCAAATGGCGTTGAACAAAGAGTGTTTTTTATGATGATAAAATTACTGTTTATTTAAATGGAGCCTGGTGGATTTGACGATGGCGTTTTCAGGGCTATTTCTGGTTAACCAAAAGGATCTTTTTTTTTTTTCTTTTTTTTAATTACAGGCAAATGATAATACACAAAGCACAGATCATGACATGACATATCAGAATGAAAAACAAAACAAAACAAAAATTTAAACAAAAAGTTTGACTTACACAGACCAAAATGGAGGAAAGGAAGGAAGGTAAAGGACATTTAAAAGTTAGTAGTATCAAATCGGTAATTCAAATGATTAAATTGATAGTACTAGTAAAAACTCACCCAATACTTCAGCATTTTAAAAAATTGTTGTTCCCATTCGTCATTTACACAGGTTCAAAAATACTTAAGTTATCCTTTTTTTTAAAGATTATTTTCTGTGTTTATTAGATAGGAAAGTCTAGTGTGAGATGGGGAGCGAGAAGGGGGTATGACATGGCAAGGACAGAGCCTTTGTACATGGGGCACCCACTCTGCCAGGTGAGCTAGTGGGCGCCCCATGAAGCTATCCTTTAATGTTGGTGGTTAGATTCTCCCTCCTGCCCACACGTTGAAGTCCTTGAGCATGAAACTGAATCCCAAATTGCTTCTGATGTGTTTTCATGTGGGGGAAAAAACCCAAGTTGTTTCCTGTCAAATGAATGTAAAGTAACAATCTTTAGTCATGCTAACGTTAATTCATACAGGATTGACTGATGAAAACCACTTAGCATTTTCCTTCCCCAAGGACACAGTTTAAGATGCTTCCTGTAGCTCTCCAGCAGTTTCCTAAACTCTGTAAAAATCTGTCCTTCAGTGAAAATATAAAGCAGCAGAATTAAGGAGGCTGTGCGTCGCCACCGGCTGTATGAAGCTCCAGTCTGTGGTTCTATGATGTTTAGCATCTATACTGTGCAGTTGCTGGAGAGCTTCCACCTTAATTCACTTCACCAGCGCAGAGTGTGTGTGTGGAGCAAATGTTGGCATGATTTTCACACTTCCTCATCTATTATTTGACGAGTATTTATTATTTAGCCTTTATACATACTGTATATATCATGCAGTGCCGCATGACAATCTTGGACAATTTTCTGAACATAGCATGTAGCATGAAAATGATAAATAATATTTCATTTTTTAAATGTTCAGTAATGAATATCAATATTTATCTGATATTGGATGAGTAGAAATGGCTTTCTCTGTCTAGTAACAACATGAAGTCACTGGGAAGCCTGGCATGGGTAGTAACAGATGACTGTGATCTGTCTGCACACACAGTAATCTGATTACATGTTGTTTTAGCTGTAATCTATGATGTAAAATGTACATCTGTTCAGTGTGTATCAGCCAGCACTTCCCCTCCGTCTTGGGAGACACAGAGTGTTGACAGAAAGAGGGAACAGCTCGAGTGGCTTGTTCATATCTGGTTTTCCGATCACACACGCACACACAGACACTGCACACACACGCCTGCACACTCCAGTGAAACCAGAGCGCCTCACATGCCTTTGGTTGTTTTGGCAGAAAACAGCATTTCTTCTGTTCCTGGAAGCGGCTAACTCAGCCGTGGTTGGGAGTTCAACTCCCTGCCTAGCTCAGTGGCACTGTCACTGCCAAGGTTAGCGGGTCACTTTCTTCTGTTCTGCTTATTAGCAAACATATTATTATGGTGGCATACAGCCCGCATGTTAATGAGCTGGAGCTGAAAACACACCAGCCAAACACGTTCTAGTGAAAGCCTAACTACAAGCCTTCCTGTGTGTGTGTGTGTGTGTGTGTGTGTGTGTGTGTGTGTGTGTGTGTGTGTGTGTGTGTGCTTTTCTGCTTTTGTTGCTACAGACATGAAGGCTGAAGGTGTCCTAAACATGCATTAAAGAAATACCCCCTTTTGTTGCTCCAATATAAACATGTCCCAAGCTTGTCTCAAACTGTTGGGAAAGAACTACTTTTGTTCCTACAGGCACAGTTGAAAAAGTCCCAAACTGATGTTGAAAAAAACCCCATTTTTGTTACTACAAACACATCTTAAATTGTCCAGAATTGTTATTAAAATACCTGCTATCATTGCTACAGGGACATTTTGAAATGCTCCAAACTGTCTTTAAAAAAAATTGCTTTTGTCGCTACCAACATGGCTGGAGATGTCCTAAACTGTGGTTAAAAACACCTGCTTTTGTAGTTATACACATGGCTGGAGATGTTCTTAACTCTGGTTAAAAGTCACCTGCTTTTGCCGCTACAAACATTACTGGCGATGTCCCAAACTTTGGTTAAAAATCACCTGCTTTTGTCACTACGCACATGGCTGGAGATGTCCTAAACTGTGGTTAAAAATTACCCGCTTTTGTCGCTACACACATGGCTAGAGATGTCCTAAACTCTGGTTAAAAGTCACCTGCTTTTGTCACTACAAATGGCTGGAGATGTCCTAAACTCATATTTAAAATTATCCGCTTTTGTCACTACAATAATGACTAAAGATGTCCCAAACTGTTTGAGAAGTACCTGCTTTTGTCGCTACAAACACGGCTGGAGATGTCCCAAACTTGCGTTAAAAAATACCCACTTGACCACTAGACATGTCCCAAGCTTTTATGAAAAAATGTCTGCTTTTGTCACTACAAATGTTTAAGAACTATCATGAAAAAAATACCTGCTTTTGTTGCAACAGGCAGGATTGAAATTATCCCTAACTGTCGTAAAGAAATAACCACTTATGTTGCTAAAAACATGGCTGGAAATGTAATGGAAATTTTTTATTAAAAAAAAAAAAAAAAATACTTCAACTGTCGTTAAAAAATACCAGCTCCTGTCACCACAGGCACAACTTGAAATGTCTGGAACTGTTGTTTAGAAATACCCGCTTTTGTCGCTACAGACATGGCTTAAAATGTCCCAAACTGCTCTAAAAAATACCCACCTTGTCACTAAAAGCAAGGCTGGATAAACTCTCATTAAAAACCACCGTCTAATGTCTCAAACAGTGGTCTACTGCTGTTTTCTGCTTGGCAGCCATCTCACATGGGTTTCGACAATGTAACATCCGTGGTTTGCAGAAATGTACAGTGCCAATATTCTGGCGACTCAGCTGCTTTTTTACTATAATACACTGAATATTTTGGGGTTTTTGACTGTTGGTTAAAGTGACAAAACACGGGCACCCTGGGCTCCGGGAGCTTCTGAGGCCATGTTTCACATTTTGCTGACATTTTAATCATTTATTAATTGGGAAAATAATTGGTAGATTAATCGACATTGAAAATAAAACAGTAGTTGTGCTTTCGCTCTCTTAATTGAACAGTCAGCGTGTTCGCTAATGATTTGCTCTGTGAGGAGCAGAAAAATAATGAATGAGATATCATAACGTTTGAAAGCAGTCAGTGGCAAATGAAAATCACCATTACACCCACTGCAAACTAACTAAGAGCCTCTAACCAAGAGCGGCTTCTTAAAATGAACACATGCAGCGCGATGCAGATGAAAGCAGTTTGTTGTGTTATTGACACTGACCTATTTTTCCTCACTCTGCCTCCCCGAGCCACGCGCTAATAGAGCCTTTTCTTCTTTTTAAAGCTTGTTTTTACACAATTTCTGCTCTGCTAAACTCTACAGAGTGCAGAATGGCCAGAAGAGCAGCTCAAGCTATGAGTCTCAGTTGTGTGAGGACATGACGTGAGGTCGGAAGCATCGCTGACTCTTTAACATGAAGTTTGGGGTTTTTCATTTTCACAGAAAGTGCAGAGTGTTGAATGGCTTTGTGGTTCTGCAGGGCTCTTAGTGCACTGCTATATTTGCCTGATTGTCTGTTGACTGTTGAACTTGTGGTCAGTTTATGTCATATAGATCTATCTGTAGAACTTCCTTCCTTTTTAACTTGCAGCTGAATTGATAACGTTTAGGACACACAAATATCTCAGCTTTAGACTGTTGGGTTTAACCAGCAAACCATGAAGTGACTGTGCAGTTTTGTTTTCAGACACTCAATCAAATCACTGTATCATTTTTTTTTTTTTTTTTTTTTTTTTTTTTTTAAAGGAAGCTACATCAAAGACAACATCTGTGTTGCATCATCTTATACAGACAAGCAAAATAACTAATCACAATAAGAGTCAGAGGGGAGAGAAGTTTGTGTTTCACCCCACCAATTCAAGCAAAAATATGTCGGCCATGTTTGTGTAGATTATATCTGCAGTTGCAGCAACAAACTTGTTTGTCAAGCAGGGAGAAAGTCGCCAAACTCCCTTCAGATTTTTTTTTTTTTTATGTGTAAGGGGCAGTCATTATAACATCATCGTCCTTGTAAAACATTGTGTACTGCCCACCCTGCAACATTTATTTTAATTATTGATGAGTCTATAATTACATCCCTTAATCCTAATCTACAAACTGCACTGCGCCCAAAGTGACTTATTCTGTCTGACATGACTTCCAAAATTGCAAAGACTTTAAAGTGAATTGCACATTAGAGAAAAAGGTGCAAATTACCCCATTTGAGACTAATTATTTAGCAAGTGTTTGGTATTTCTTCTTGATGTATGACATAAACGATGCATTAATATTCATTTTGTTACAAATGAATAACCAGTGAAGAATTTGTATCTGCAGTGACTGGTACCAAAATGTAGCCCCTGTTTCATCTGCTCTCCATGTACAGTATGCTGCATGTAAACAAACAACAGTTGCCCACAGCTATTGTGGATTAACCTTTTAAAATAACACTGAAATCAGTGGGATGTGTTGTTGATTTTAAAGCACTAAATAAAGAAACATACATAATAAAGTGTAAAGTCTGTAAGTGATTAAAAACCTGCTAGATCAGAATAAAGCACTGCTTTGCTTCACTTCTGCTTCACTTCAGGCATCTAATCCTGAATCATTCAAAGTCTTAGTAACATAAAATATTAGTATGTTAAGGTTGTTTGCGTTTCCCTGAAATGTCTTAAATGTCCAATGTGTAAGATTTAGGGGGATTGAGGGGGGAATTTGTGGTATCTAGCAGTGAGGATTGCAGATTGTAACTTCCCCTGGTTAGCATTCCTTAGGTTTTCAGTGTTTGGGCCAGTGGTAGGCAACCTGCGGCTCTGGAGCCAGACAGTATGTGGCTCATTAGCCATTTTCCAGTGGCTCTCTATGGTTTCGACAAAAAATATCACATGAAATTGAGTAACTTGTTGTTGTGTTTTTTTAGCATTTTCATTTTTATTTATTATTCTTGTAAGCCTAAAGATATTCTTACATTCTCTAATTGAAAAAAAAAATATGTAGCCTGTGCACTGAATTTGAAGAGAAAAAAAAAAAACAAAAAAAAAAAACATTTTGTAAACTAAAATGTGCGTCGTATGTGTACAGCCTGGCACCTTTTCCTCCAAATTTTGCTAAACCTCAACAGCGGTGGCTAGTCTTGAGACTCCCTAGCTAGGCTAGTAATGGATCCCAAATCCATAAAAGTTAAAGTCTCAGAGGAAAATACAGAATTTAACAATGAATGCTCATTTAGACCTATTCTGTATGACTTTAGGCTAATTTCCAGAGTTACCATAAGGCCCAAATATGTTTTGTGGCTCCAGGCGGTCAAAAATAGCTCTTTTGATAGTTAAGGGTTTTTTTTCCAGGAGCTGAATTATCTTCAGAGGACTCCTCTTCTCCAAAACAAACACACTTGGTGATTTAAATTGGGAAAAACACTGAAGCAGTATCATGATAAAAAATGTGCTGCTTACTATGGTGGCTGATGCGAAAATGTGTGCCAGTGTCTTGGCTACTGGTGATCTCCATGGACAAGGACAAGGTAACTATGTAGATATAAACGGCTCATCCTAGTTTACGAAAACACAGTTCTTATTTTCAGGTGATTACACACTAAAGAAAACATACTTACTGTACTATCTTCCATTTCTGCCACTATAGCCCCCTTAATCCTACACACTGGACCTTTAAAATGTCTGAAATTACAGTAAGTAAGTCTTAATTTTAAGGCCTTAATGGTCTTGGTTATGGCAGAATTCATTGAAGTCTCAGACAATTCAGAATATTTGTTTTAATTTTTTTTAGGTTTTATTGTCTATTCCTATTGTGTTTTTCAACAGGCTTAAAGTCTAATGTGATTTAACCTGCAGGCGTTTTCCTTGTTATCCTGTCAGAAGAGCTAAACTGTCAGATTTTTGTATTTAATTTAGCACAAAATATTGGTACAGTCATTATTGGCTTAACCAAAATAAATGCATGACTGTTAAACCCTGTACTGGTCAGATCCAGTATCCTGTGGTATACTGGTGCTGCGCAGGACCACAGCTCCTGAACTGGTGACAAGTTGTTTGACTAAATAAGGCAACATATCAGTGTGGGAGAGAGAGTGAGGCGAGTGGCAAATTGGCAGAGAAAGTTCACACATTCTCATCGATCAAAGTGTGTGCGCACGCGTGTGTGTGTTTTACAGCAGATGGTGACAGTGCATGAGTCAGTGTGTGTGTATGACGTCCAAGTGACATCACGCAAAGCCCCTCCTTGGTCAAACACACACTCAGGCGCACTCTTACGTATGTGCTTGTATTAATCATGTTTCTGCTGTGTGTGTCTTAAGGCATGTGCGGTTTGTCAGTGACCACTTGTAAATACATATACAGTATGTCACCGCATGTGTGTGTGTGTGCTGGGGGGAGGGGGCATCTCACAGTTAAGCAGGTGGAAATCTTTCTGTGTGTTTCCTGTTCATCGAGGCGTAAAGGTGCAATCTGGATGTCTGACTGAGACGACCTGCCTCGCCACCTACACACACATACACAATCACGCACACACACTATTAACGCTGTGATACACACCTCATATCACACAGGTCTATTTCTGTTGTCTGGCTCGTTCACTCAGCTCTATATTAAGGACCAAACCACACACACAAAAACAGGATTCACTTTGCATTTGTCTGAAGATTCAGGGCTGTTGTAAAATGATGACTGATGAAAGAAACGCCCTGCTGGGATGGGAATCATTTCTCTGGAGGCGGCGCAGTACTGTAACTCGATATATGGTATTATTAGGTTGGAGTTGTTGTTCAATCACCAGGGTGCTGATTCTTTCTTTGAAAAGAGTATTAATTTCAGCCTCAGTGATACAGACAATAGTGATGATTAAATATATACTGAATGTGTAGCTGTACAAAAATGTTTCCTGTTTGCCTCCGAGGTGTAAAAGCACATTTACATAACGATGTGCATGTCTCACAGGGTCTTGTTTGAATGGGGAGCTCATGATTGTGAAACTGACCGTACCTTAAATGAACCGGCTGCGTGGTTTTGTCAGGAGAGCTGTGGTGTAATAAAGCTGTTTCACTTTGTATGACAATACAATGCCCTGCTTTTCATCAGCAGTTGTTGGGTCTCACAAAGCTTCAGGGTTGGGCTTTTGTGACATTCTTTAGGCCTTATGTGTTTATAGGTGTGTTTGCTGGTGCTGATGAGTGTCTCAGGGTGTCACAGCTTGGTCGCCCCTCCTCATCTCCACCCCCTTCTGAAATAAGAAAGGTGTTGCTTCAATAACTGACCAAGATATGCAGATATCAAGCTTCAAAATGTAGCTGCCCTGGATCTGATTCCTTTGTTGGGATCACACTGCTAACGTTTATGTCATTAAAAGCTTCTTAATGTTTGCATATAATGATATTGACTTTAATTTTATGTCACTTTTTCCCGCTAGAGCCAAGCTTCACGGTGACCCTCGAAGCCGTCTTGAACCCACAGATGACGGCTGAACCCACAGAGCTGGCATGCCGTGTGACCAACATTACCCATTTACCCCGGGGAGGCCGACTGGGTGTCACGTGGGAGCACACCACACTTCCTGGTACTTTCACCTCAGCTTTTTTCAAAATCTGTCATATGTCCACAGAATTATTTAAAGGTCTAGTGTGTAGGATTAAGCGTAAATGTTCCTCATCTTGACTCTCTAAATATACCATATGTCGCCTGCCACAAAATATTTAGTTGATCAATCACTTTGCATTTTTCCCCTTCCCCTCACAATGCCAGGACTGTCATAAAGTTTGTAGACTAGTGGTTCCCAACTGGTGGGTCGTGGTCCAAAAGTGGGTTGCAGTTCCATTCGGAATGGGCCACAGGTGGCTTTTGAACACGTCAAATTTGTAAAAAACACACTTTATTTTGAAGTAGAGTGAATTTTAAGCACAGTGCTGTCATTTTGAAGTACTGTTTCCTGCTGTAGAGTGAGTGACTAACAAATAGCTACTTGACAGAGACTGCAAACTAGCTTGATGACATGGCCAAACACAAGTATGATGCTGAATGTATTAACCTGTGTGGACCTTGAACTAATGACCAACGAGAAATCTGGACCCCGTGGCTGGACCAGTTGGGAACCACTGTTGTAGACTAGGCTGTTGTGTTTGTCCTGTTTGTGGCTTTTCTTTTTTTTAAATGACCCATTCAATGATAGAATCAGTTGGCCCTTAGGTATTTTCACATTATCTATCTGTCCCACGTTCAAAAAAGTTTGGGCAACCCTGGTTTAGTGGCATATCTAGAGTCAGTGTTTGGTTTGTTTGTTCTGAGCTACTGTGGAAACAATGTGGCTCTCTGTGAAAGAGGACCGACTCTGTATGTAGACAGAAAAGGCTCATTGTAAGGTAACGAAAACACAACAGTTCTTAGTTTCAGGTGATTATACACTAATGAAAATATAATTATGAATATTTTATAGCATTTCTGTCAATAGATTCACCTAAATTCGACACACTGGACCTTGAAAAAAACTAAAGAAATAACTAGAAATCACCTCTAAACTTGATTACTGTCCAATCACCTGCAGGTATAGGGGATGATCCTCAGACCTCGCATCCCATTGGCTCCCTGGACAGCCATGGCAACATGTTGCCGGGACAGACGTATTCTGACAGGCTGAAGAGCGGCGTGATGTCTCTGACCAGAGTCCAGCCCAACACATTCAAACTGCGGGTTCTCCGCACACAGGTAAACATCATGATGTTGGAGTCACTATACCTGTGATGACCAGATTAAAGGCAGCCTGTAAACAGATAAAAACAGATTAAGACACAGTTAGCAACAGCCTGATGAACATTTGGTAGAGACCAGAATAGAGCTAAATGAGAGTCATTATGGGACGTACATTCATGGAGTGAACAGATACAAACTAAGGCTAATGTTGCTCTTTGGCTGACATGTAAATTGGCAATTGTTTGCTAGCACGTTCGCCACAACAACATTAAAAGGTGACAATCTGTCAATGTGGCCATACACATGTACATAAAACAGTAGTTTTCTCTGTGAATCTCAAAATCCAAAATATGTTTAGTCCTAAAGCTAATGTTGTTGATGTTGATCACCGACTCATCTTCACTCTGTCTGTAGGAGATCGACATGGGCCAGTATGCTTGCACTGTGTCAGCCTGGAGTGTCAACAGCCAGGGTGACATGGTGAACACTGTCGAGTACAAGAGCTCACCGCTGGCTGTACAGTGGGATATGAAACGTAAGGAAACTTTATATGTCTGTCCTCATCTGTTGTGTTATCTTCTGTTTGGTGAATTATATTATTGCATGATATTGCAGTAGATGCACGCTGAGCGGTGATGCGGTTGGTGGGTGTAGTTCAGCAGAAAGAAAATAGTTCCCACATGAAACTGCTCACAACAAGGTCTGTGGATTATCTTGAGTAAGTGTGTCATGATTTCTGGAAAGAGACATTGCTGTTGAGTTTTTCAAATATATTTTTTGGCACTTTGAGCGCCACAAGCTGAGTGCCATCTAGTTCCGTTATATCGAAGACATCTCTACTGCCGATACCTCCAACACTCGGCACTATGGGGAAATCAACAATTACTCCACGTCGTAATCTTTGATTTAATGAGGCACTTTAAGAGAAATTCAGAAAAACCAAACCATTAACTCACATTCATGATTAAGAAAACTGTAATATACTGCCAGCCGGTGACAGTAACCCCGCTGTTGAGTTTTATGAATAAGCTTTAATGTCTACATATCATATCCAGACTTCAGAGTAAAATCCTTCAAGATAACAACAGATCTCTTGTCTCAGCCTCTTTTATCCACAACACACACACACACATCCTCTCTATTCCAGTCCCACTTTCTGAGCTTGGTGCCCTCAATTTGGTTAATTGAGCCATGATGTAACTGCGTTGCTGTGTATGTGTATATATATGTATGTGTGTGTGTGTGTGTGAGCCTGCTTTGAACCAGAACAAGTTCATGATGTAATGGCTCACTTCCTGTTGGCCACCATTGGGGATTTCCCCCTGCGGACACTGGGAGTTCACAGAGTTCAAGTTAATGGATTGATTGATTGATTGACTGGCATTATTTTCAGGTCCTACTCTTAACGTCGTTGCCAAACGTATCCGTGAAGCCACAGTGGGTGGAGCTACCTTTGAGATGAGCTGCACTGTGTCCACTGAGAACCTCGGGGAGGCAGGTTACTCAGTGCTCATCCAATCACAGGAGAACGTGGAGAGCAACGTGAAAACCATCATGACACTCAGCCCTGACAGCGTCCTGCAGCACGGAGGAGCCACAGACCCCAACAGGAGGTACATGTATACATCAACACATCACTTTAATGATGCACTGGAGTCAGTGTTTGATTTTGAAATGCTTTCATGTCTCGCACTCTCTCTGTCCACTCAGAGACGGTCTGGTTCTGACAAAGTCTGGTCCGGCAGAGTTTCGGTTTCGCCTGGCAGGTGTCCAGTTGTCCGACAGAGGTTTCTACTGGTGTGACATCACGGCATGGACCAAACAGCAGCCGGGACAAGCTTGGACCAAAGCCACCAGGGCAGAGTCCAACAAAGTCAAGATCGACTTTCAGGAAAATGGTGAGTCAGTGTGTGTGTTTGGTGTTTACACAATTTTAATTATTGATAGTTTTAAAAAATACTTCAAAACTTTGCCAAAGCTGAAAGCATTGATTGCTGTGTGTACCATACATAACCCTTTAGATTCTCTTGCTTGTTTCTAAATTATTCTTTTCTGATTAACACATTGTATTCATTTAGTTTGGCTGCCCTGAAAACTGTCTTTGGGTTCCGGAGCTTCGGTAGTAAAATGAACAGCAAATATTTGAGGCTTTGGCCGGGGGTGTTGCTGAACATTAGTGGTCATAATAATAGGCTCTGAATCCGGGACAACACCTGACACAGCTGTGAAACAGAAGTGCAGAAACGGCATACTAGTGCCAACAGATTTCAGATCTGTTCCACAGGTTAAATGCTTTGTAACTGCTCTCCTCCTGATGAATGGTCAGTTCAATGTCTGCCCGATTGGCGTAAGCTAACTCTGCAGCAGCGGCCAGCATCCAACACCGATCCGTTAAACAGTCTCAACAATCTCACAATCAATCAGTCCTTGTCTGCTGTGTGCAGCACTTTGATTGGCTGTTAAACATTTAAACAAGGCAACAAATTATATACCAAATGAAAGAATAACCATAAAAGTGAATATTCAGGTCCAGTCGTATGATTAAGTAAAATTTCCTACAACCAGGCTGTGTACAAAGAGCATAGCAGAAGACTAAATGTTGGGAGAATACTTACTAACACTCAGTAAGAATCATCATTAATTTAAAGCCATTTTTAAGCCATTCAATCCCATATTCACTTTGATACCAATCTGAGCAAAAATACCAGAGAAAAACAATCGATGTTAATCATCCTGGATATCCTGGAGAAACTGTCTACAGATAGAAGTACATTAGCAGTGCTGTACATTTCTAAACACATTAAACACACATACCATCCACCCACACAGTGTTTATGATAACCAACATAAATTCTCTAATAATGTGCAAAAATAAAGATGCACACACACTCACACACACACCTTAAGCCCTTTGACGCCCACCACAGCCACTGGCCTACTTAACTTTCTTTGATCTGACTGGGAGGTGGGAGACAAGGGGAGGAACAGGAGCGTCAGAGGGGGAGAGGAGGAAGAAGAGGGAGGCGACAAGGAGGAAGACAAAGAGAGGGAGGTGGCGAGGTGGGCTGAGGAGGCGGAAAGGAAAAGGCGACAAGGACAAAGGGTGAGGCGAACAGGGAGAAATGGTAAGAATGTGGGGAGACAGGAAAAGGGAAGTGAGGAAAGGAAAAAAGAGGAGAGGGAGGAAGACAAAAGGAAAGCAAGGAGTGATTGACAGATGGGTGAGTAGGAAAAGGTGGAGGAATGTGGCGAAAGAGTAGGGTAATGAGACAGAGGAGCAAGAAGGGGGAAGAGGGAATATGGGGAGGAATGGGTGGAAGAAATGAAGGGGGAAAATGGAAGAGAGGATGAGTTGGGAAAGAAGTATAAAACACTTTTCAAAACAAATCTTAAAAAATGCTTCACAATTAAAACCTTAAGCAGAAAATATCAAACAGGGAGGACAGTGCACATAAAAATATTTAACATAATTATGTTTAAGTGACGAACTCGGTTTCATTCTCTTGGCAGCACCTATGGCGATAAGCAGTAATTGCAGGTGTCTTTGGTGATCCTACTTTCCAAAATTCCAAACGATGTCACCTTTGTGGCATGAGTATAAGAGCGAGTCTGGTGCCACAACTCCGCCTTCCCTCTCTGGTGAATCACCCACCCAGTTTGTAATACTGCAACTGCAAGCGCTTTCAACAGCAGGCCATAGGCTCAGTCACCATTGTGTTACTGTATTTGGTGACAGATAGAGACTTAAGAGACATTTATGTAAATGAAAATTGTTGAGACTACACATACCAGCCAATCTGACCATTGAATGGTTGTCAGTGGTGATAAATGTCAAAGATATGGGTTAGTTGGCACTTTCCACACCTACTCTTAGGTTCAGAAGGCCATTATCAGGCCGTGAAATTCAACTTTCTGCTGTTTCTTTTCTTGTCTGTGTGTCCTTGTGTATCAGTCTGTGACCGCTCTCTAAATTCTGAGATTTTTGTGGGTCCCTGAATGCAGCGCAGGCAGAACTCTTCACAAGTCTCCATTTCCTCAGCGGCAGTTTGTGGAATTTTGAGTCGTGGGGTGGATAAGTGATCAGTCGATCAGATAGATTGATGAGAGAGCCTTTGGTTCATCCTTCACCCTCTCAAAATGATCCCACACTTTGGATTTCCTGCCCGACATGTTACTGACTAGCCTGTGTGATAACCACAGGTACCAGCCCTGTTAATTAGGGGCCGTACACATGCGGCATCTTTAACCGCCTGGAAAACGCGAGGCCGGGCGTTGGGTGCTACTCTTATGCCTTTTTTATGCCAGCTTTCAAGAGCCCGGTGGCAGGTTGAGTCTGAGGTTGCTAAGCAACCTTAACGAGCATTGTATAGCCTGTTTACCTGAAATCCTGAGTGCAGAGCTGATCTTCTTCCAGGAGCTGTTATAAGTGTGTAAGCAGATGTAAAGCTCTGGGTAGCCCTGCACTAAATGATCAACTTTTCCGTGTTTATCAGACTGAATATTTACAGAAGAAGGGAAAGATATCTGTCGGCTGTGATTGGTTTGTAACATGACTCCTGTCTGACTGCTGAACGTGGCCCTTTTCCTGTGTCGACCAATGAAATCTTGACCACTAATGACCTCTCTGGTCGACTACATTTGGTCGACTATTATGGGGCAACCCTACCAAAATCTAAGTCAGTATCTAATCTCATATCACGATATCAATATAACATTGATATATTGCACAGCCCTATTTCAATTTTACATTTTTAAAATCTCAGATATTTAGATTGACAGAGTCCAGTATATGTCAGGCTGTACTGGGAGAAGTCACTGGTTAGCTTGGCTGAGAGGCCGTGAGTTACTATATGAAACAAAATCAGAAATCTGCTCTTCATCATGCTTCGCTCCACCATGTAGTCCCTCCTCCCTTCACATTACTTTGTTACACGTTTGACAGAAGACGGGCTGCAGCGTTTTAAACCATCTGAATGAGGTTTACAGGGAAAAAAAAAACTTCAGGACTGTAGGAGTGAAGAGACGGCGCAGAAAGAAAGAAAGATGACAGCGAAGGAGAGAAAGATGGACTGAAGACTATCTTCCATCTCTCTCTAGGGAGGGCAGCAGCCCTTGAGCGTTACTTCCTCTTTCTCTCTCGTTCACTTGCCGTTTTTCCTCCCCCGTTCTCTCCGCCATCCTTTCACTCTGTCTCACCCCCACTGTCTCCCTCTACCTCTCTCCCCCCTCCCTCCTCCTCTCTCTGGGACATCTTCAAAGTGAAGCCCTTTGGCCAATCAGCCAGCTGCAGAGATCTGCACCGCTGCTTTCCTTTTCTGCTTGTGTGTGTAATCTTTCAATTGTTCAAGTGTGTGTATCCGAGTCGAACATTTTGAGTTGACCCCACACAGAGCAACACGCACACACACAAACACGCACACTGACAGTGTTCAAGCTTCAAGCTGAGCAGTTTTCAAGAACCCCTTATACTCGCCTTGGGGGACGGAAGTTCTGTGCACTCAGTCGTGTGTGTGTGTGTGTGTGTGTGTGTGTGTGTGTGTTACGAGCACATCCACAAACTGGCAAATCTCCCAAGGTTCCAGCTGTATCTTGAATGTTTCAGACGTGTTGTGGTGTTTCTGCCTGTATGGGGATCTTTTACGATGCCGTATATGGAAATGCAAAGTCTCACCAGCACATTTTCTGTTAAATTATTCAGTGTTTGAGTGATTTTGTGGATGGGTGGTAACATAAATATGGAGTGGCCAGTGGAAAAACATGTCATATTTCGTCTAGAGTAGGATCAATGTAAAGATTTCCCAATATCCTCCTTCATGAGTTGTATTTTATGGCTTTAAATCTGAGCTTTCAAATCAGTCCAACAATCCCACATTTCTAAGGGAAATTCTGTATTTTTACAACCTGGATCTGATTTTTATTGTTAATTCTTGTGGGTTATTCTTTAATCTCTCTGAGCTGTGCAGACACTGTGACTCTGCAAAGTTAAATGTACAATTGCTGTCAATGTTCATGAGATTTTGTAGAGCTGCCCTCTGGTTTAACCCATGCTCCATGCTGTAATTGTTTAGGGTGTGTTCCCTTTTTGTTTTTGCTTCCAAATAAGTGGTTTACATAATTTGGTTAAACTTGTTTAAAACCATCTGACATTTTACGATCTCAGCACTTAAATCAGCGGGTAAATATTACAGCCCATAACCAAACATGAAGACCCACACTGCAGAAAGAGAAACCCTCATATATGTTTAGAGAGGGACAGTCGTGTGGTTTGTTGGACACAATGCCGTTTGATTGTTCATTGTGAGAGTAATGAATTCTGCATCGCTCGTCTTGGAAGCAAATGAGACATTATTGTTGTTGATGAGTGGTTTGAAAGCTGTCTCAAAAGCTTGACAGCAGTGAAATGAAGACAATACATCAACATTTAAGGCAGTGTTTTGTCATGAAGAAGTGTATTGTGAAGGAGCCATTTGCTTTAACAGATTTTTTGCCCAGACTTGATGTCCCTGCTAGGGATGTCGGTTTCAGTCAATCTGGCTTTCAATGGCCCAACGCCCATTAACTGGTAACTAATAGGTACATTTTAAAGGAAAAAACACAAAGTGACGTGAAATGTACCTTTCCTTTTAGTTGTAATGTTTTGTGATCTAGATGTATTTTATTTTATTTTCTGTTGGCTTTGCTGACAGCCACCTTAACATGAGGAAACATAGTGCCCACTGCCCACCCTCCAGTCTCCACTGGTTAGCCAACATTTGCCTTGCCTGCTCTGCACTGCGCACCACCCCAGTCAGGTGGGAGCAACACATGGCCGCTCATTCTGAGATTTTCGGAAAACTTAAAATAAAATCCGAGAGTGCTTTCAGACCTAGAGTTGTCTTGCTTGTATGAAAGGAATTAAAAGCCTTTTCCATATAGACTACTCTCTTAAGTAGGTCAGTTGAGTTCAGTGGTTGAAGCAAATAAAAGCCCAGGCTATCATTTGAAGTTTTACCATGTGTTAGAACCACTAGCCACGCTGACACTGCTAACAGTGCTAACAGTGATAACATAGTTAACTATGCTTAAGGGGGTTTCTTACTTACCAGGGCTATGTGGGGGCAGATTGGGAGGGTTGGCACAATGTTTCAGCAGCAAAACTGTTGGGTCAGATCCACATTATTAGCAGTAATAGCTGTACGAGTGGCATTGCTAGCTAGCTCCCACCAGACCCAGTTGGTGCACAGTGACATAAACTGAAGAGCAGCAAAACTAACCTGTAGGCTGATGTGGGTAAGGTTGTCCTAGGCTGTCTAGGTGCTCCTGTCATGACCAAAGGTTTTGCAAGTGGTGCTGCAACATGAAACATTCACAGCAGTTTACAGCCCACAAAACACTTCTAGTTATAGAAAGTGAAGAAAAAAGTAGAGACATAAATAAGTTGCTAAAGATGCTGCTGATAATTCCCTCAGAAAGAGTATTAATATCCGACTGCCATGCTTTCTAATGTAAACACTAGTTATGTAAAACATTTTGGCATTGGGCAAGTGTTTCTTGAACGCTCCTGTTAGACTTAAGAAAAGACTGATTTACTCACTTACAGCGCACCAGTGCCAAGACCCAGGGAGGATGTTTTATATCCATCCACATGGTGTTTATGCAGCCAGGGAGCATGTATTATACAGTAGATTGTTTACACCACAGCATGATTAATGCAGCATTCTTGGGGAAAACTGTCACGTCTTAAATGTTATCCGAGATGACTTGAAAGTATCCATACACTGGAAGCCACAACATGACACTTGAGCATGAATGGATTTATACGTCAGAGTTAATGTTTTACAGGCAGCTACACACGGCACTTTCGAACATTAAGCCAGCAGTTATGTCCTTACAGAGCTGGGGCCAAATCACCAGATAACACTAGTATCCAGGAACAGCAGTTGGTTTGTCTGCCCTTCTGTCTGTCCGCCAGTCCATCTGTCTCTAACGTGTGAGTCCAGAGGAAAGTGACATTTTGTCGGATCAGGATGAGCTTGATGCCTCCCTGCAACCTTTCCTCCAAAGCCACATTCAAGTCAAATCAAGTCAAGTCAGTTTTTCCTTTTCAGAAATTTGGTTTCTCTTTAGAAGCACCATCAGTCCAGTGTAATAAACTGAATAAGGCTTTTTTCAGCGAAGACATGTCACAGCAGGAAAGGCACAGGTGTAAATAAAGAAATTAATGGGTCCTCTTAGTGTGCATGCCGGCTCACTGTCACACTGTCATGACTCACTTTGTTAATGTTATTCGTAACACCTGTGCTTCTGCTGTAACAAGTTAAGATGTCAGCTGTGAAAAGTACTGCCTGCCTTGCACAATAGATTAAATCAGAATCTAAAAGGTAATCATCATAAAATTCACTGTATTGCATTCCATCTAGTATTGTCTAAAATGTCGATTTATCGATATATATCTATTCTTAATCTTTGAAACAGTTTCAATACTAATTTTCCGCAGTATCCACCTGTACCAGCTGCGTTTTATTTTCTCTTTGTAACTTTTATGTTGTCAATGTTAAACTCCACCTTGACCGAAGTTAGGTACGTTTTTCTCCTGTTAGTTTCCTCTCTCTTCTCCCCTCTCTTCCCTCCTCAAAATTGGGGAGTAGGGGAGAGTTCAGTCTGCTCAGACGTCTCTCCTTGGCTCAGACTTCCCTGTCCTCCTTCTTTTCTCCTACATTTCTATCCATCTAACCCTTTGGCTCCCACTCAGACCCCCAGACGGCACTATTACTCAAGTATGTGCATCAGTTGTAACATCTAGTCCTAAACTGAACTTTCCCTGTTACTGAAAATGGTTTGGATGTGGACTTTTTCAAGGTATTGTATCAAAGTTAGAACTCTTAAGTTCATCCATTACTGACCATTTCCTTGACAGTGTACATTCAGATTCCAGTTGTAGCTTCGTAGGGTTCCTTATGACTCGTGTGATCCAAAAAGAGGGTCCATGAGCAAAACGTTCTTTGAAAGTAAATAGATTTGGGTGGCAGTAGCTCAGTCCATAGGGACTTGGGTTGGGAACCAGAGGGTTAGCAGCTCAAGTCCCCATCCGGACCCAATATGGAGTGTGAACTAATGAGGGAACCTCAACCTTACATGTGTATGTGTAGCCTATATATTTTAAAATGTTTCCACATGTATGTATAACACAACTATGTGTTATCTCCATTACCATTACAAACTATAAAGTGTATCAGCCGCTGTCAAGCTGTCAGTGGCTCACCTGACACTAAAGCTGCGGGGCGCACGGTGGTTTAATCTTGCACATCCAATAGTTGACGCCTTTGTGTCATTAGTAGACCTATTATTTATTGCTTTTCTGTCACATTTTGATAGCAGTGAATAAATGGTACCTGTGACTGTTTTGATTGAAAATGAGCATCATGCATCACATATAGTGCTGCGATTGTTGTTGCAGCTCCCATGCTCTTTAAGATGCGTTCTAAAAATAGTTTTTTTCCTCCACGAGGATTTGATCCTCCCTTGAGTAATTCATGTGATGACTAGATCTGGAAAATATTATATGTGCCCATCCGTAGCTGGGAGGCACACACCTTTTATATGTCTTTCTCTATAAGCAATGTAACTACATTAACAAAAATTAGTTTCGGCTCTTACACACTGGCCACTAATCGTCAAAAATGCCAGCATGATTTTGCAATAATCACATAAATTCAAAACAGAGCCAGTAAACAGAATGTAATACACAGAGCATGCAACTGAGCATGCAACCAGAGAATAAAATAACATACAGAACAAGAGACATGAATTGGGCAGACACATTTTGTTGCTAAAATAAAAACAGCAATACTGTTCAAAGGGGGATGGCGGACACTTGCATGAAAAGTCAAATCACATTCCAGTACAGCAAGTTGGAAATCCAGGATGTACAACACCAGTTGTAGCCAGGTTAGCCACTGTTAGCAATACCAGTTAATAACAATGCATTAGGCTGTACACAAGCCAGTAGTGATGTGTCGACAGATAGAAGTTGGACAGTACTGTGTGTATGACTGATTTAATGAGACAGAAATGATATTAAACACTAAATTACTTCAGCTTTCACTACTGTTGAAGCACAGAACAGCCATTTTGGATTTTGAGGTGGGGCTGGTTTCATTCCTCTGACTTTAGAAGTCAGAAATCTGACTTTGGGGAGTTCCAGTTGAAATTTCCGACTGGGAATGTTGAACGCACCATTAATCTTGTGTAAGACATATTAAAATGGGGCGGGGTCAGCTTTGCAGCAGCCAATTCTAGTGCAAATACCCTTAAACAGTGAATCTAAATGTGTTTACACCTTAAAAGTCGTCTATTTTCGTCGGTCTCTATTGATCTTCACCACAGCTGTTTGTCCTTGTTGATTTCAGCATATCAGTGAAATCACACACTGTGACTTTAAAGCATGTTTACCATCCCAACACCATTTTCTCCCAGTGTGCTCACATCTCAAGCCGCTCTTCAGGGACCTGAATGCAGAATTATAGTATATAGGTTTAAACACAGTCAGTGAATCCTTTTGATCTCACTTGAGTCTCTCTGATGTTTGCTGTCTGTGTCAAATGTTTTTTAAAGCTTATACGAGCTGGTGTGTTTGCCGTTGCAGGCCCGTCCTTCTCCGTCGCCATCCAATCAGACACCACCAGCGTGTATCCGTGGGAAACGGCCAAGATGGAGTGCTCGCTCAGGGTCTCTGGATCCTCCCCAAAGACTGGCTCACACACAGGTAGACCACATATATTTGTAGATGTTTTCACATAAATCTCTATCAGTCGCTGTTTCTGTTTTTCTCTTGAGTTCTCTGCTGTTTTGTTTTGTTTTTTTTTTTACACAGCTGTAACACACACATACACACACTTTGTACTTGTGCTGCGTTCCTCACCTGCCAACCTGTCAGCAGCTCTGCTAATGAGAATAATGTGACTCCTGCATTTCAAATGGTTGTAAAGATGAAATAGACTCTCTTTCTTTGCTCTTAACACACACACTCACACACACACATAAACACAGCCTGCTAAATTCTTTCCCTTTGGTTCGTGGGTGTGTGTTTGCAGCTTGACATCGTGGTTACTTATAACACTGTAGATTATAATAACACCTCAATCTTAACTATCACCTTTAACATTTGAATTAATCTTAATATTATCACAACATGGCTGCTTGAACTAAGATTAATGTAGAGATAACCAACTGCAAGTAAACAGGAAGAAAAAGCACTATGGTACCATATTACAATGCAATTATCGATTAATTATGGACAAAAGAAAGATGTTTTTGTTTTTAATTAAAGAAAAAAGCTTTCATTCATATTAGAACTTCATATTTATATATAACAAACTAAGCATGTTCAGTGAAATATGCAGTATAGCATCATGCTGAAATAACTCCTCACACAGCTAGCACAACTGCTACAATCGTGACAAATCACTAGCGCTTAGCCCACTCGCATGCTCTGAATTGATAGTAATTCCAATTATGTGTTAGCATCGAGCTAACAGAAATTAGCATTTCAATAATATTATCTTCCGATGCCAGTGATACTCAATTTATATCCCTATTTTGAGCAAGATTTGGCGCGTGAAAGAGTGCTCCAGGAATGAGTCCTGAACCCGCAAATGAGTTAGCATTTTAGCACTCCTGGTTCCCTCGTCTTGATGTCAGTTGTTTGTTGTTTTTTTTTGAGTGGGTTTTTGGTTAGATGCCTGAAATAAGGTCTGTGGAGAACACAAGCTCAAGAGATTTTCCTGTCTGTCTGGGTGTCTTAAAAAAGGCGGTTGCTAACAAGTGGCTAAATGAGACAACAGCACGCCATCACAGCCTCATGGTACTACGACAGTAAACAATGTACCATAGTGCCTCAAAAAGCATCAAAATAGAGCTTACCTATCAAAAAAGTGCTAGGGGCAGAACACCCAGAATGCCAGAAAAAGGCCCGGGCAAAGACCTGAATGTCCTCAAATCCTAGATTCTGGCCTCAAGCCACCTGTCATTTTACAAAAGTGGCTCCTGAGCAAAGCAAGTGGAGGTCCCTATCTTAAACTGTGAGGGATCAAACTAAGAGCTGCAGACTTCACATTGCTAGCTCAGTATTGTTATTATGATGCCAGTCCTGCGTGCTTCCGTTGACATGTTACTTTTTCCCGCTCAGTCACGTGTTGAATAGTGACACTGACTCCCATCCTGTGGACGTCCTACAGGAATCCTGTGACCCACAGGAGTCCCAAAAATATGTCAGCCTCTGCTGTGACCAGGAGCAATGAATATTGATAGGAAGGATATACTATATTCCCTTCTGAAATGTAATGAAGTTAGGGGAGACATACCTTAAAATGAAAAATGTACAGTGCAGTAAATGCATATTAATGGCTTTCCATCATAGAATAAAAATGTTAGATGCTGTCAACCTCCTCCCCTCCTTCCCTTCCCGTCTTTAGAAACTAACCATCTGCTGTGTAACTCGCAACTATTTCTCCATATTTCTTCTCCTGTCCTCCTCCTTTCCTATCTTTCCTCCCTCCAAACATCCATCCATCTTCTGTCCTTCCTCCTCTCCCTCATCACTCCTTCGTCTTGAACTTATCACATGACGGCATGTATCGCTCACCACCTCCCTCTGCCCATCTGTCACCATCTCTCTCCGTCTCCTCTTCTCTGTGCATCCGTCTTTACAGTCCAACATGTGTTTTCTATATTACATCCTCACAGTGAGCAGACAAAACACATTACAGACCTCACGTGTGAGTGTGGCTTTGGTTGTTTGTGAATTATTTTGCAAACACAAACAGAGCAGAATACCACTTCCTGTCATGTTTGAACATATACAAACGTTTCTTAGCACCTGCGTTCTCACAGGAATGTATGTGTGCATGTGATGTATGCACATACATAAACATAAATGTTTATCCACAGCAGCGGAGCGCTGCAGGGGTCGACGGGTTGGTGGTTGTGGAGCGTGCTCTCACAGACAGCTGCACCATGGGAAGAAATTCCCCCACAGCATCACAGCTGATAGAGAAGTTACGCATGGACGTGCTCACTATGGGAAGGAAGGAGAAAAAGAATGATGTAGTACACAAAAATATACTCTGTAATTATAATTATCTTTGGCAGTGTGAGTGTAGCAGTGAACACAGTCGTTTTAGAGGTTGTATTAGGTGTCATGTACTAGCCTATAATAGGCAGGTCTGCTCCAGTCTGTTGGTATTTAAAACTGTCTTGAAGCCAACAACATTACTTCCTGCTAATACAGTAATCATTAGCTCTAAGTCCTTATATGGACTGTGTTGGTATCCGCTGATTTATAGACATATCATTCCCAATTTAAGTCCAAGGGAACAAGTCTTTTTGGGCCTAATGGCATCAGGACCACTGTTTTGCGACTACGAAAATTGGCTTCAAAGCCGGGCTTACTTCCTGGGGGCTCGCTGTCCTTGCCTATTCATTTTGAAAGAGTAACAGCCAATGGGGAAACACCAACATTCATGTGATCACTTACTCCAACTAATGTGTAACTTCATTAATCACTAAATCACGGACAGACTTTTACATTAAATGGAAAGCCAGATGCCAGAAGTGTTTTCGGTCAGATGACCCTTTCGTTATTTTATCCTCTCCATTAGGCTGTTGTCTTCGCAGTCACCATGACTCATGATGTTTTATGGTGTGTGTGTGTGTGTGACGTGTGTGATCTGGTTTCAGGGTAAACTGTAACTAAGTGCTGTTCAGGAACATGCCTTGACAAAAGAAGTTGGGGACTGATTTTAGCTGCGCATTAATACATACTTGCTGCTCTAGTGAGTATTTCCAGCAGCAGGATGGTGCGTGTGGGACCGGCTCAAAATAAACTACAGTGCTCATGTTTATGGTAATGAAGGAACATGTGTTTTTAATAGTTTTTGGACAATAATTGGGCTCTGTTGCACGGAGATATGAGTCATATACAAGATTCAGCTACTTAGTACGATTAATTAATCACTGGTTTTGATCTTTGACTATAAAAATACACAGTATCACCAGCCTTATCCTTTGCCGTTATCAGCTTCCAGACGGGCGGGTACCTAATGGCAGAGAAAGTATCTGACAGTGTCACGAGTGTGCGTGACACACAGCTAAAACGTTAGCTAATGGACCAATTAGCAAACTGGTATCGAGTGACATATATCAACAAAGGTGTGGTTCTGACGTTGGCAAAGTTTGGACAACAGCCAAACCTTCACTTCCTCAGGTGTACTTACCTGCATGCACACACGCACGCACACACATACACACAAGCTAATGATATTTTGTTGGGCGTGGCAGTATACTGGTTTTCAAATTGCAGCACAATACAGTTATTCCAGTTGAGTAATAAATGCTGTGTTAACAATGACTGAGGGCTGATTAGTTACCGACTCACCTTTTGTTGCTCATTGTTCTGACACAATAAGAGGGAAGGGGAACTGCAAGATATCACTGAAAAGTTTGGGCAACAGCAAGTGTGTGTGTGTGTGTGTGTGTGTGTAACATTCCTCAGGGATGGCTGAAAACAGCTCTCCTGTTGGAGCTTGTTTTTATGATGGGCATTGTGCAACACACACACAAAGTATCCCTCATTATTTCTCACTGCTTATTCAGTCAGTGATCATATTTACTGTGCTGCCTTTTATTAGTGAAGCTATTGACTACCATCAGGAAAATACTTAACAGTGTGTGAGTGTGTGTGACTTCACATGAACCCTTTGCAGAGATTACAGATCTCACAGACGACATGGAACCTGTGTAGTGCTGCGGTGAAGTCGATAAGAACGACTGAAATTAACATTCATCTCTTTCAGAGCCACACTACATTTCTTGTTGTGTTGCTATTTACAGTATTACCAGGTTTTGCCTCATTAGCAGTGATGCTTTAGGGATAGAGTGATTGGTCTTTGTGTCAGTGGGTTAATCTGTTGAGTGCAACCTCACAGAGCTGGGAGCATGTCTGTAAACTCATGTCATATTAAATGGTAACTTCAATGTTTTTCCAACTTGCACACAATTTTCCAGTGTTTTGTATCAGTTAAACAAGCTGCAATTGAGCACCATTAATTTAAATTCACTAAAAGTGCTTGTTTTTGCCACTGACAGGCTCATATTGTTTTTCAAGTGTCTGACAACATTATGGAAAAGATCCCTACAGAGACAGACTTTTTGTTGAAGAGTAAGAACCTTTTCGTACAACCAGAAAAAGCCCCTTAATCACAATTACCAAACTCAGCAGACTCCATTTAAATAAACAGCAATTTAAGCGTATATAGAGCCGGCATATTTTCATATCTAACTAAGTGATTTAAGGGTTTATTTCAACCAAACCAGAGTTAGTGATTGTTGAAAAAAGTGGAAGGATGAACCGAGATAGCTTTGGGGAGTTTTATTTTGTTCTGTCAGCTTTGAATGAAGTGTGTTCTACGATGATAAAATTGCTGTTGTTTTGAATGAAGTCTGGTGGGTGTGGCGATTGTGATTTTGGGGCTGTTTCTGGTTAAACATAAAGGATGTCACTCTTTACCTGAAATGTTTGTCTCTCTAGGGATCCTTTCCATTATGTTGTCAAACACTTACGCATTATTCAGAGCACGTCAGTGGCAAAAACAAGCACTTGTTGTGGACCGACATCGTCAATGCATAGTTGCACCAAGTGATTATATCGCAACCTGTTTTGTGGCTGTCAGCTGCAGCCGTCACGCTCAGCTCAGGACCATTTGAAAAGATTTTGTCCTCATTAGGCACTTAGACACGAAAACATGGGCAAATCCAGGTTGAAAAATACCAAAATTATCCTTTAACATTTATATCATCAGTGTACTGTTTGTTTCATCCAACACTCGCATATTGTTGGGTGTAATGAACATGTAGCTTCGAGAGACTTCTTGTTCAGCTTTAGACTTTTAATGCTGTTTATGTTTAAGTTGCACTTAGCAGATTCACACATTGACAGCCCCAGACAGCAGCTGGTAGGCAATCCGGTGGGTGTGTGCCTGAGTGAGCTTCAGGCATGATCAGTGGCTTTCAATTCACTTTCAGACTTCAGTCGTAGTCTTTTATCACTTCCTGTCTGGAGATTTCCCACCACTGACGATATTGACATCAGAATTAAATGTGGATAAATATGTCAAATCTATCTCATGGAGTTAGGACTGGGCATTCTTATCTTCCCCAGTTTGTGATCAGTGCAGTCACTTTTCGTTTGTGCTGAATTTCTGATCAGATTTTACAATCGATGCTTTTTAAGCTAAACTTTAACACAGAAGCACGGTGTGTGTGTGTTTGTGTTTGAGTGACTGTGTATTTGACCCTGTGTTGTTGTGTTTTGATGTGTTATCTCAGCATGCTGCTGCGTGCGGACACATAGCATCCATTACCGCTGGAATGACTGGCATGTTATTGCAGTGATGGCAGTGTGTGCTCGTGAGACGCTGCACACTTGAAATCAGCGGCAGCGAGATGACATCACCATTAGAGATATTTTTCCCTCCTGTTTGAAGCACTGAAACTGTGACAGTTCGGGTCTTTTTTCAACATATCGCTGGATTCCTTTGTCGGAAATTGAAATTGAAATTCTTTTGTTAAAATAACAGCATACCACTCTGATCCTCTTGGGAGAAAATAAAGCTTTGTTCTTTACTTGCTCATGCTCACACACTCCTTTTAGGCTGGAACATTAAGGCACGATTGTCAAGTGTTGATCAGGATGATTTAATTTAGATTCAGTGTAAATGTGGTGTTAAAGGAACTAATCAAGTAAACTAAACTCTAAAATGACATTCTGTGTTTTCGAAACAGTTTTCTCTGCTTTCCATTTTGAACACCTTGTTCGCAAATAGTTTGCACCAGTATACTCTAACACTGTGAGGTAATCTAGAAACTTGAGCTTTTTGTTCACATGTACTTGGAAAGCAGAGACCTTCTTGAAGAGGTGGTCTCGGTCCGGTTACAACTTAGCTCTGGTGCGGTTTGTTTGTGGTGAGAACGTGTTCCGACCTCGATCTGAACCAACTGCAGTCACATGACACATTGTTTGGGTTAAACATGAGCATGTTACAGTCCTGGGGGATTATTAATGTGTGCCTCCTCCTGTACTGCCTAATATGCGCATTCAGCACATCCAATGCATCAAAACATTGTTTTCTAGTTGGAGCCGCGCCTCGTTTTCAAACTGTATGGTTTGACTAAAATGAACAATGACAGCAATATAGTCCACGATGACCAGCGCTAAAATCAACCAGACCTAAAGTCTGACACCCTCTCACTTCTACAGACAATGTGAGTTTTTAGTCACACACTAAGACTGAGGATTTTGCAGGGTCACTATTTGCAAGACAACAACTAGATTCCTTTTGAGATTATTTCCCATCCTGCTGCTGGTGGAAAATATTATTATTATATATACACCAAACTCCCTTTAAGAAATATGACATTTTAACAATTCTTCATATATTTGCAAAAACATGCAACTCTAGAAGCACGAGATAAAAGGCATCATATGTCGACAGTATTCTTGTCAATTCGGCATCAATATAATCCACTGAGATAAACTGTATCTGCATACAAACTTAACATTTTGGATTTTGGCACCTCAACTTGCTGCCAGCCTCTGTTGGTTGGCTGTGATATTTTAGTGGGAGGAGAATGTGGGAATTGGGGGCGAAACAGTAATAACGACAGCAGTAACTGTAACAGCAGTAATTGACCTTTTGCACAAACTTATAATGAAAAACATTTCTGTTTTATGCTCAATCAAAACACAAGGAGAACAGCTTCCATGGGCAAAGTTCTTTCACTTATTGCCTTATGAATTCAGTAACAAAATTAAGAATAGCTTTAAAGCTGCGGCAATAAATATTGCAATATAATTAGTGAATAAAATGGTTATGTTTGATATAAAAAGGGTAACTTCACCCAACTCTGCAGTTCCCCTCAGGTCTGAGTTGTGCTGTAGCCTCTTGTAACTTGTTGTTTTGGTGTTACGGCACATTTACTTTTTTGGTTCAGTCTCAATGTTGTCAGTAAAGTCGTTTCCAGCTGCAGCAGGCAGCTGTTTTCAGCAAAAAGGCTCTTATAAAATTAGCGGAGCAGAGCATTTAAGAAGCAAGATGCCACATAATGAGATTCATCTGGTGAGTTGGTCGTGGCTACAATGGAACTAAAAGGAGAGTGACTGTTGGACATTTGCCATATTTGCCATAAATTTGTAAAGTGGTTAAAGTCAATCTTGTGTTAACAGCTTGCTTTGCTGCCCCCCACTGGTTAAAAAATGAATTTAAAATAGCTTTGAACAATTTAACCTAATGAAGCTAATGTGAAAAAGTCTGTCAGCCGACATTTTTATATGGACTATGTTTAGTTTTACCTGGATCATCATTTCCTTGGATCCTTGCTGTTTCTTCAGGCATGCTTTCCCACTATTTCATTCAGTAATGGCTGCACATAACATCCTTACAATTTAATGAGGAGTATAACACCGGTTTTGTTTGTTCAATGCACACAGGATTCACGCTCACTTGCCAAACACCTGGCAACATGCACCATATTTTTAAATAACTCTGTGTGGTAAGTTTAATGACACAGCCCTCTCTCCTCTTTTGGCTTCTCTACTCCTCATTTCCTCCTCGGTCTCTCCTCCCTCTCTCCTCTCCACTGTCACCAAATTACCCAGCTGTCTTTGCAGGGCCGACAGGCAGCCGTTAATTAGCCAATCTCACGCTCCGTTAGCCGGCCGGGGAGACAGAACGAGGTAGAGGAAGAATAGACAGCGAGATGGAGAGAGAGGGAGAAAAGGTGGGAGTGAATAGGGGAAAAGTGGAGGGAGCTAAACAGATTGTTAAAGTGAGCGAGAGTGGAAGGGAGTGAATAGAGGAGGCAGTAAATGGAGGAAGAGTGGCTCGATGAAGAGCATGCAAAGTTTCCAAAAGAGGGAGAGGCAGGCAGTATGGGAAGAGCTGTTGTTGTGAAGAGAGGACGGACAGTTAAGAATATGAAGTGGTGAGGTGATGAGAGTGGATGACAGAAAGACGATCGAGATTTTCATGATTCTCTCTCCATTAACTGTTTCTGGAAAACTACTAACAGCTGATAATACTGATGTCCTTATTTTTAGATGAGATTAGAGATATGTAAAAACCGCAAACTTGTTTATTCCTGTTGTCATTTTCAGCCATAACTGCACATTTAGAGATATATAGTTAAACATATATCTGGTCTGACCTATCTGACGTTTCTGCTGTACTTATTTTATTGTACTTATTTATTGCCGCTTGGCTCAGAGGTAGAGCGGGTCGTCGACTAATCAGAAGATCGGTGGTTCGATCATCGGCTCTTCCAGCCCGCATTTCGAACTATCTTTGGGCAAGATACTGAACCCCAAATTGCTCGCAGTGGCTGTTCCATCTGTGTGTGAGTGAATGGTTACTGAATAGCAGGTGGCACCTTGTACGGTAGCCCCCACCACTAGTGTGTGAATATGTGTGTGTGAATGGGTGAGTGTGACATGTCGTGTAAAAGCACTTTGAGCACTTTGAAGATTCAGTCACACAGGTCATGATAATCCTAAGTGCTATATCGTAGACAAAGGGATTTGCTTGAGTTTAATGAACTGAAGAAGCCCTTTTGGATGAGAGGTGAAACGTCAAGAAAGTGAGACATCAGCACAGTACTAGCAATCCCTTTTTTAGTGCTTGTTGCAAAGAAAAGGACCACAATACATTGAAACAACATTATATGAAGACAATAGTTGGTTATTGTTATTTTTAGACCTTAATTGACAAAGAAAATACAGTTGTGTGTTTCTTTTGTTGCTCTTGCAGCCATCTTGCCGATAATTTCTCTTAACAGTCAGTTTGGACTGTGCCTCTGGAAAGGGCCATGTAGCCTAAACTGTTCGCCCTACCTCTCTATCCCAAAATGAATCAGGACATCCTACCCCTCGACGAGAACAAACAAAACGGAGGGTTAAGAGTGAAGTTGTAGGGGCAAGGGGTATATCGGGAATGGGCCTAGGAAATGCAGATTTGGTCTGTTTGTCAAGAGTCCAAAAACCCATATTTGTGCAAACGTCCTATTTGCTTTTATGCTATTTATGTTTCAGCTCCATTCTCTCACTAACTTGATGGCAAATGCGAGTGAAGTGATCACATCTAATGTTATTTTTCAGTTATAGGGGGATAAATAGTTAAAGTTCTTTGTGTTGTTCGCCCCATTTTAGAGTTTCAAAAGTAGCGAGACGTGAGAAAACATCCAGATAAAAGTTTCATGCAAGTTATTCAGTAGTCATTTATTCGTTTGTCATCAAAAACTGCTTTCTAGTATTCCGTGGCCTCAAGATGACTGCAAAAAATCAAAACTACCACTTCTTTTCAGGTGTTCAGCAGAAGCGAAAGAAGAGTCTTGACTGGAAACATCAAACAATGTCTCACTGTGGACATTTATACTGTAGTAAAAAAAAAACTAGAGCAAACAGCAGCTAGCCAAACATAAAGAGAGAGATAGAAGAGGGGGTATAAAAGCAGGAGTGGAAGAGAGGAGAGGACAGTAAAACACAAATTGAAAATGTTGAGCAGATAGTCCTAAACAGCAGAGCACTGCCATCATTTTCACTCCATTAGGTCTTCAGTTAAACAGGAATGGGAGCGGACATGCAGCTTTAAAGGGATCCTCAGAAATGGCAGATTTCAGTGGGATCAGACTGCAGTTTTTAACAAAAGGTTTTCAACAACATCATCACCTCACTCAGGGGGTTCTTCTGTTTAGGTTTACAGTGGAAGTCAATGACAGGAGAAACCCCAGATGACTGTCACAAGCTGCGAGGCTAGGCTTTGATTGATTTAGATGTCAAAATGACAAATGTTTCAAAATATAGACAGCAGAGTTTATTTGACTGCACAATACCTGATAATGCTTGTGTCTTTCACTCTCTACAAATGCCATGTTGGCTCCAAAAATCCTGCTGTTCACAGTTTCATTCTTGTCAAGTTGGAATAACCTGTTATTGCTTATTGAAGTCTTATTTATTTCATACAACCAATCACATTCAGAATTGTTCAAAACAAATACGGGCATGTTTGCTATAAATGCCTTAAATTAACACCAAAACACTGAGGTGGTTGTGGCATATTAAGAAATGATCCAGGAAGGCTGGTTTAAGTAATACATTTTTTGATTTTAACCAAGTGGCAGCCTCTGAGACTGAAAAATTAAGCATATACAGAAGTGCCAAAAACTGTAGTTCCTCTAATGGCCACTTGAGGCTGGCTCCAAGAGCGAGTCAGTCCCCACAGATCCCCTTGTTAAAATGCCCAACTTAACAGCAGAAATAAACATGTTTACAGCCTGGTACAAAAAACGGTTTTGGTGTTCGAAGTCATTTTTACTGTTCGTGACAACTGTACATGGGGGTCATTTTTATATGACTCACTCATTTGAATTGTATTTAGGCTTAAAAAATTACATGTAAAGTCAACGTAAAGACGTGATTAGACACAGATTCCCGGCAGGTGGGGCGATGGACATGACGTGAAATACTCAAATTAAGTGGCACGAATGAAGAGTGTAGCGCGATTTGGCATCACATGCTTATTTGCTTGAGTTGCAAAATTGGAACTGCAGAGACCAATTTGTCACACGATAGCCAATCAGCATTGAGGTACTCTGGGGATGTATGATGCCAGGGATGCACCGGCAGAAGTTCATTCATCAATTTAGCGATTTCATGCAGGTATGACACATTATTTGCATCTATGAAGCAGGTCAACACAAAATATTCTAGTGCTCAAACTTGCACAAGTAACTCGACTCGAAAATTTGTATTGCATTTGATGTTAACACAAGGGCATGGCCTCCTTGAGTGACAGTGTTGGTTAGCTATCACTACTGTGGCGTAACCCCAGATTCTCGTATAGGTAAAGCCGTAGCTGTCTCTGTTTTAGTGTGTTTTTAGTTCATCAAAGTTAATTTTAACGTTTCGGCTGCCTAAAAAAAGTCTTATTCAGCTTTTGGATGTTTCTCATGTAAGTTTATTTTTGTTTTAATGGTATTAAGTCTGTTTTTTGCTAGCAGAAATTAGCGTTAGCATTAACACAGTTAACCAGAGCTATGTATGCACTTTGCTAACCAAGCTAGCAGATAGTGTTAGGGCTAGCACCCCCTTCTCATCCAAATATGGTCACTTCTTGCTCCAAAAATACAAGACAGCAACAGCCAAAATGCCAAACTTGAGGCGACAAAACTGGAGTCCACAAACCAATGGTTGACGCCACAATGGCTACATCCATTATTTTATACAGTCAGTGGTTTTAAGGGATTTTTTTGGTACATTACGAATGCAAATATGACACAGTCAGGTATTGTTGTCCTCATGAGCTTCCACTGATAAGCTGCCAGTCTTCCTGTGGACCTTCAGTACACACAACTACATATCAGACATGATGTATACAATAACAGTGATTAAAAAGATTGATGTTAGATGTTAACGTTATTCCATATTAAGGTGTATATTGCAGTTTAAAACATACTGTAAGAGAAACATATTTCACTTAACATTTCTCGTCAAATGCTAATGTTTTGTGCTTGTGTATTTAAGTCAAGGGCAGTTTAGAAGTTGAGATGCTGTAGTGTTAGATTTGTTAGACATATTAGATATAGATATATTAATTCCTCATATGTCAAACAAATTTTTTTCATCCCCATCTAATATGTTGATTTATGATGTACTAGGCTAGACTGAAGCAATATTTGAACCCTCCTCTGTAAGCCTTTTTTTGCACCCTTCAAGTGATCAAATTCATATTGAAAGATATCAAATCTCTTATTTTAGCTGCTTAAATAAAACATATTTATAGATGTTTGCCTAATGAAACCCACATCAGTGTAACTTGTGTATTCATGTCATGTATTCAGAAGGCATCTGCAAGTAAAACATGCCAGATATCAAATAAAATTTGCATTCATTTACTGGAGGTCTTATTAAGCATGCAGCGAGCAAGCGGGGAACTTTGCTTCCCAGTGGTTTTGTTTCTGTGAGGCTAAATAGTGTTTTTATAGTGTTTAGTATTCCACTCTACCAGTGCTGTCCTGCTTTATGGAGCAGAGAACACACACAGTTTCATTAGAAGCACTGGTGGTAATTGTCAGTCTTTTGTGTGCATGTGTGTGTGTGTTTCAGGCAGTTACACGCCTTGGACTCTCCTCAAGGGATTAATCCAGAGAAATCCAATCAGACTGTCTTCATTTCCACAGACAGCCATTTTAGTTTTATTAGCCCAGACAGGAGCCAGATATTCTATTAGAGATGCACTGTAGTTCCTCCTCAGCCATCCAATCAGCAGGATCCCCCTCCTCTTGCTTAGTGAAGCTGTTCAACACAAAAAACAGCACTACTAGTAATGAAGCTAACATAGCTGTGAGGTCTGACAGATCATGTTGTCGTCAACGAGGCTGTCAGCTGACTGCTCAGCTCATTACACCTGCCAAAACTTTGACAGACAATTTTCCTACTGTCTTTGAACGTGACCATTTCACCTTCAAAGTGCTGTTTTACCAAATTGTCATAAAACTCAAACTTAGTGATATGTTATGTTCTGTATATATATTCAGAAAGCTTGTAGCATAGTCCTCTGTGCCATGGAGCTCCATAGCTTCTTTGCTTGTGACATCATACATCGGCGCTCTGTCCAGGCAACAACGACTACCAAGAGTTTCCCTTGAGTCCTGAAAACAGTAGTATATAAACGGGTCAAGTTAAAAGTTCTATATGCCACATTCAGAGCATTGATATTGCAGCAAACATGTCACCTGACCACGTCTAAAGGCAGAAATGTTTACGACAAAATCCTGTCTTACTAGGCTGCGTCCCACTGCTCTCTGGCTCTCTGATCTCTTTTCAAGAACTCTAAGGGATTTTATGTGCCTTTGCACTCTTAAGGCAATGTATCTATGGTTTTTAACTAGTCTCAAAACCTGTGCATATAAAAATCAAGTGTGCGCATCAAGGTTAGCCAGTTAGCTTTAGCAACTGAAGTAATGTGAGGGTTGTGGCAAAGTTTTGTATTACAGTGCATACAGCACAAAAAGTCAAAACCTTTTAACAATATTAAAATGGGATCTCGTAAAGATTGTCTCAGGCAACTGCCTCATTTTGACTGTGTCCAAACCAGACAGCCAATCAAAGGTCAGTATCCAAAGTGACCAATCAGAGGAGCAGAGACATCAGCCATTCCATCGCTGCCTTCAAAGTCTCAAAGGTCGACTTAATGATCGAGTGAGTGTTGAGCCCTTGCAAGCATATAGAGGGTTGAACTCGCTCTTGTCACAGCCCCGTGTTTGCAGGACCACATTTATGCATGCAGAGCAGAAATGCTCATTCATTGTTCTTTGCACTCCGATTACATGCATGCGGCTGTTTTTTATGTGCATGGATTTCAAGACTTACTAAAAAGCACATTACTCATTCAAAAGGCACACATGTTGGGATCGTCTCCTCAAAAGCATTTGTGGTGTTGCGCTTAGTTGTATACATAGAAAGTGACAGAATGAGTTTGTAAGCATATGAGGTCTTTTAGGTTTTGATGTAAGGTGTCACATTGTAGACCAATGATTGCTTGTTATGGCCAGATTATTCCACACTCATCAACTAATGGGCTGTCTTGATTTTGTGTTTATTAAAAATCCAACCAGCCTTTGATCACATTTTTTATCAGTCTGTTAGATCTCACTTTAAGTGCATTTCTGCACTGCAGAAATGTTGTATGCGCCTGCTTATGTAGCAACACACACACACTCTTCTGTTTATCTGTTCACTCTATACTGGGAGGCTGTGCAGGAAGGCGGTGTACACTGTAGCTTATCAAGTGACTGTCTGGATGGGAGTCAGAGAGTTCATCAGTTCATATAGGGGTGTAGAAAGGTCTGTATGGTGGGACGCTAAGAGTCTGCATTCAGCAGAGGAACAGCTGTGGGCAAGAGGCTGTGCGTCAGCCTGCTGGTGGGGGATCAGATACTCCTATAGCACCTCCCATGAGGAGGGGGCGGGGGTGTCTCTGGTGATACTACGTGCTCTCCAAAGACACAGCTTGAGATGTGCTCACATTGCTGAGGGCCCTCTCGCTGTTGATTTACGGCTATGTGATAAACAAAATAATCTCCTCAGTCACTAAGTATTTTCAAATCCCCTTCCCTCCCTCCTTCTCTCTCCTCATTCTCCGTCCTCTCTGCCGTCAAGAACAAAGAAAGTAAAGGATGGAGGCTAACTGTGAGAAAGCAGAGGCTTTCTAATTATAGCTCCGTTCCTGGAGTATGGGTGTCGTCTCTGAAACAAGCAGCCGGAGTTCATGCGTCAGTCCTGCAGAATTATGCAAAGTGCATCTTTGATCATTAACAGCAATGTCAGACACTAACCTGGTGTTATCAGAACGTCAGAGAAGCACACGTGTCTTTTGACTGTCAGCTAGTTTTCAAATGATGTGATTATATAAGAATATAGTCATAGTGATTATATAAAGGATTAAAATAGTTTTTGTACATCATGTCATCAAAAAAACCCATCTCTGTTCAAGTAAATATATGTAAATATGTTACTGTCATAACAATGGGTTTTTTTTTTACCTGCTCGTAAACAAATATTCAAATGAAAATACAGCTCTACCAACAATGCAGATGCAAGGGTGCCTAACATAGGGCCTGTGGACCAGAACAGGCCCACCAAAGGGTCCAATCCAACCAAGTGAACAATCTCAAAACTCAGGATGTCCATATATAACCGTAAATCCATTAACTGCTGAGAGTATTTTAAAGTGGTTACACCTTTCGGTCAGAAGGTTAATTTTACTATTCTTTAGTTCACTGCACTGCACACCAATTGTTTCTGGTGGGAGCTAGCTACTGGTGCCGCCGATTCGGCTATTACCGCTAGTAAAACCATCCCAGCCCAGCAGTGTTGCTGTGGAAACATGGTGGCCACTCTGAATAAGCGGCTCAATTTTGAGAGGCAAACCCCCCTGTTAGCATTATCACTATCAGCTGTATTAGCACTAGTAGCAGTGTCCGCATGGCTAGCGACGCTAACATAGTTAACGATGCTAAAGGGGTTTTGCAGCTTAAAATGAAGGTGCTTACTCACCAGGGGGACCTGGGCATAGACCGGAGGATGGCCATTATGTTTTCCGCAGCAATGCCGTCCCACTACCAAGACCGCTGGTAATTGCAGAATGAGCGGCGCCACTTGCCCTAGGTGGTTTACAGTGCAGAGTGTCCAAGGTTGATGTTCGCTAACCAGAGCTAACTCCAGTGGAAAGAGGCAGATGTATCTTTTTATTTTGTCATGTGTTGCGAATGTTCACAATGAATAGAACAATAAAACGCATCGGAATCAGTGTGCAAGGTTTCTGCGCGTAACAATTTTTTTCGGATGACAAATTAAAAGAAACAGCCTCAGTGTGCAAAGGGCTTAAGTTGTCATTGGATGATAGCCGATGAGTTCTAAGATTGCTTTACAGCTAATGCGTTCCGCCTCTCCACACAGACTGGTCAATACTACTCGGACAACAAATGGAAACCACAATGCTTCCAACACCAAAATTTTATCCCATTGCCTACATATTCTGCAGACATATCCAGATATATGTTTATAGAGGTTTATCAGTGGATGACTGTGAACAGCTAATGTTGCAGCACTTGTGAAGGCTGAGAGGGGTCAGGCTTCAGGAGCAAGTTCAACAGTGAAAAGCCTACTTCATGTGAAGTGCTGCTTCAGAGGCTTTTTCATCCTGACCAGAATACAGTTCTCTGAAAAAGCTATGAATATTTACTGTGGTAATATTTAAAGACATTAAACAATGTGCAAAATATGGTCAATCAGAAGCTTCAGTATGAAATAATCTGTATCAGACTTTGGAACCCTTTTGCTAAGGCACAAGTCATCTCAGGTTGCTCATCATCTGTTTTGTTAATTTATTTCTGTACACAAAAAGAAAGAAAATAATTTGGAGATGTTTTTATTTATAGGTTAATATGCCATGGTTTTACTGCTCCAGCCCACTTGAGATCAAATTGAGTTGATGTGGCCCATGAACTAAAATGAGTTTGACACCCCTGGGTAAAGGATAAATTTGGTTTATTCCAGTTTGGGTCTTATTTCTGTTTCATCTACTATGATAACATTGTGCTCAGCAAAGTAATTACTGAGATATGGGAACATGTCGCTACAATAACAGGTTGTAAACAAGCCAACGGTTTATCCAGATTATCCACTTTATTTGGAGGAGAAACTGAAAGTGAGCATTATTAGCACCTGAAATGTTGCTAATAATCCTTCATCGCACAGGAACACTGTGTACACACAAATACAGTAAATACAGCAGGTCAAATTTACAGTCTGGAATCTGTGGCGGATGTTTACAGCACACAGTGTGGGTAACAGCCTTCTTTTTCTTTTCCAAATTACCTGGGGATTTTTTTTTTCAACATGTGCCTCATGCCCTGTTTAGCTTCTGTTCAGTGGAATAAGTTGAAAATGTGATTATTGATAATATGAATGATGGCTAGAACTACAAAAATAAAGACACACATTATGATAGGATAGGATGGAATTATCCTTCAGCAACATTGCTGTGGTCCAAAATTTGCAGCTACAGAACACTTCCTTGTCTCTGTTTAGATAAGATAACTGCATAGATAATTGATTCATCGTTTTAGTCCTTTTTCAAGCAAAAATTCCAACTGGTTTCAGCTTCTCAACTTAGAGGGATTGTTGCTTCTCTCTGTCATAACTCATAGTGAATTCAAGGTGGAAACAGGCATGAGTTTCCAAGCATTTCAGAGTGGTTCTGGTGGTGCTGAATCACCTTCTGTTTTCCTCAGAGCCTAGCAACTACCATTTTCTACAGTTTGTTCAGTTGTTCCTCCATCAACTATTATTGCTACTGGGGAAACTGCAATGAACTCACATTGAGAGTCTTTGCTAACAGGGGATAGGTAGCGATAGCTACTGGGAAAAACAAAAGCTCTATCTTCTTGATTTGGTTGCGCAATGGTTGATGCACTTCCTTTCCTTTCCAGAGCATTAGTAGTGGCAGACAGAGCTGCATAGTCGGCTTAGAGGGAACTGATCTAAATGCAGATGGTTTTATTATTAAGGGTGTAAATCACCAGTTTCATCACGGTACACTGTTATATCGATTCTTTGAACAACGATACGATGGTTCTAAAACAGGGCCCAGTGAGTGACCCTGACCCAAGGAACCCACTGGTTGTCACTGGTTGTTAACGTTAAATTGTGGTTACTGTCATTAGTGTTTCTCTAGCACACAAATTTCCTTCAGAATAAATAAAGTTCTGTTGAATTGAATTGAATTGAATTGAATTAGAAGTTGTCACCTTTTGGATGTGTATTTATTCAACATAGTTTTAACATTTCATAGATAGCTTGTCACCACAGTAATATTTCATGGCTTCCATTTGTTTTCAGCGCCACAAGTGGAACCTGTAGTTATGTTACTTTACTCAGATGGACAGTTAATACAGAGTTATGTTCACAATATGGCTCACACTTGGTTCCGTCCCTTGAACTTGAACTTCTTTTGTGATCCATCCCGACCATCACTCGTACCAGGTGTAAGTTTACAACGTGATCCTCACATCAGGTCGCTCTGAGTCCACACCCCGGGTGATCGTCATTCTTCTCATATCTATCCTTCATCTTGCATGCACTGATGGGAGCCCTGACTGATGGATGGGTCCGGAGTGGTGGAGGGGTCAGAAAAGCCTCCACCCCACCCATGCAGAGGGTCTCAGTGGAGTATAGGCTTACTTTGAGGCAGGCCTCATATGCAGACAATATGTCTGCCTAGAGAACAGCCTGAAACACTTCTTTCTCACCCAGAGTGTTCTGTTGAAGATTATTTTCCCATTAACTTATAGTGCTACCAGGGTGCACTTTGATTTTTCACTGATCTTTCACTGAACATAGTTGTGCTGCAGTAACAGAGTTCATGTTGCTGTGAGGAACCATGGGGGCTTTCTTCAGGATGTTACTGGGAGAATCAGCCCCGCTCTCTGTGTCAGAACTTTACTCTTCAGTTGATTCTAATGTGTGTGTGTGTGTGTGTGTGTGTGTGGTCAGTCGACCCGTTCACCCCTGCTCATTCAGTGTCACTTCCTGTTTCCTCGTCTTTGGTTGGATGGAGCGCTCGGCTACTTGTCTTTGTGCAAAAAAAAAAAACAAGGTGCCCCCTCTCCCTACTGTCCTAATGCATCTTTATCATCATCGTCACCCTCAGTTTCGTCAGAATTTAACAGTGTGCAGGGAGGCTTTTTAGCTTTTTATGACTGCCAGTGTAGATGAGGAGCAGAGGTATTTAATTTTTTCCTTTTCTCTCTCTTTGATAGTGAACATTAAAAATGGTGGAACTTATTTCCTTTACTTAGAATAAAAATTTGAATTCCTCTTATGTCTGACAACATTCTGAAGTCTAGTTTAACGTTAAAAAAAGAGAAATAATGTACGATTATCTGGCAAGTGCAAAATAAATGTGTAGTCAAATGTTACTTTATCGGAAAATAAACTGTGAACTGTAGCGCTAGAGCGAAGCTTTCTGGCTGAGGTATGTGCTTATGTCTGTCTCCCCTCTAAAAGCTGAACAGGACTGATAAGAAAAATCGGACATACTGGACACTATAGAAGTTAACTATTGAGTCGACAATGTCATATACAACAAAATGTTACTAATGTTAAATATCTCTGGAACGCTGCACATGAGAGACTTACTTTTTTTCCCAGAAGCTAACTGTCCAGCTGCTTCAGTGAGATCTTGTCCCTTTCAGAAGCTTTGTAATCCAGCCTTGAACTGTGGTGTCTTTTTTGATACTTTATAAAAGAAATTTATAATGATAAATCTGACACTGAATAACCTCTGTGATTATTGGTCCATTTCTTCATGTTGAAAACAGTAACTGTTGGTGTAAGTCGTATCCTTTTCAGATGTTTTGTAATTCAACCTTGAACTCCAGTGTCTTTTTGGAAACTTTGTGAAATAAATCCAGAATGATGTCATCTGTGACTATTTTTCCATTTTCCATGTTGGAAACAGTTGTTGTTAGCTGTTCACTAGTTGTCCATGGTGCCTTGGGTGGAGTCTGTCGAGCAATCAGAGCCTGCGTTCCTGATTTGTCGACCACTCCGAGGCTGTGTTGCTGACTGTGTGGAGCATGTCTGGCAAATGTGGACATATTTTCTGTTTTGTTTGGGTTTTTAAAGTTAATAATTGGAAACAAAGACTTTAAGTTCCATTACTTTTCCTGATGTTTAGATTTTTGGTGTCTTATCATTTCAGTATCAGTATTGAGATATTTAGGCAGGTATCGTAGGCTAGTGTCCAGTTGGCAGGAAGAGTCTGGACTTCGGTGTCACAGACCTGACAGAGTTGTCAGATAATGACTAATATGAAGACCACGGGACACTAAACTAAAACCAAGGCCAGTGTTATTACTGCTGCTGCTGCTGCTGCTGCTGCTGCTCGTGCGACTACCGCTTTTTAATGATGTAGCACTTGAATATTAAAACCATTAGGGAAGAGAGGGAGAGAGAAATTGAGATGTGATTCATTACTCTGCTGTGGGTGAGTTCACTCCTCTCCTCAGTCTTTCTCTTCATTATATTCTCTTCTTTCTTCTCCCTCATTTCTCCATCTCTCATTCTTTCCTCTTTTTTTTTTTTTTGCCGTAATTGTTTTTCATCATCATTTGTCTTTTTTTTCCCCCTCCACGTTGTCGTTCGCAAATGTTCGCTTTATTTTTTCATCTGTATTCTCTATTTGTCTCCTAAATGACAGAGGATGACTCAGGCTGCATGGGGTTTTTATTGTGCTTCAGTGTGTGTGTGTGTGTGTGTGTAGGAGGTACAGTGCTAATAGTCCCTCTCTCCCTGGCAGACTAATGACTAGTTTGTGCCTCTCTGTCTCTCTCTCTCTCTCTCTCTCTCTCTCTCTCACTCTGTCTTGCTCTTGGAAATAATTAGCTTGCTCGCCCCCTTTCCAAAGATTACATCTATTATCATAAATTCTCTCTTGTCCCTGTTTTCTTTCTTTTGTCATCACTATCCTCATTTTTTCTGTCGTGTGTCCATCTCTCTGTCTTCTGGTAGAAGAAGGAGCAGCAGCTGGTGTGTGTTTAAATGTGGTGATAATGGAGTTGTTCTTTTGGTTTTTGGTTATCTTCGTTTCCTCCGTCGTCATCACAGTGAAATCAGGGCTGCATTGTACATCCAAAAATAACACGCTGTCTCCCACAATTTCCATATTGTAATAGGTACACTAAGACGGTTCTGTAAATACTTACAGTCACGTCATGTGATGACTACGACTGTTTCAAATCTGGTTAAAGTCATTTAAATGATGCAATAAAACATCTACAATTCCAAACTGACCTGTTTTGGTAATAAATATGGAAACATCTACCACAGTTTAACATTACTAATCGCAGGCTGGCTTTTAACTAAAGTAAATGTTAGCTTAAGATAAAGACTCCATAAAATGGGCACTTTAACTTTCTGGAGAATAGAGCCTCTTTAGTGATGATGTCATCCTGCACAAGTGGGAGCAACTGAAAAGTCAGACAGATAAATTTATCACACATCTTTTAACAGTCATGCCTCTCTACTAGAGCTGGGCAATAAACACCAACCAGCCAAAACATTAAAACCACTGACAAGTGAAGTGTCACAACCCACAGAACTTAAAGAATCCATTGCCAACACCCTGGCGCCAGACACCACTGGACACACACAAGGAGGCCTCACCGTGGATTGGGGCTACCTCTGGGGTGCTGGCATGTCCCAAGGATGCTTGTTCAGATTGGGATCTGGGGACGTCGGAGTCCAGGTCAATGCCTTGAGCTCTTTGTCACGTTCTTCTGGCCATTCCTGAGCAGTTTTTGTTAAGCATGGTGCATCGTCCTGCTGGGGGGCCACTGCCATCAGGGAGTGCTGTTGCCATGAGGAGGGGTACTCGGTCTGCAGAGGTGTTTGGATGGAATGCCAAGATCAAAGGTTTCCCTGCAGAGCACTGAATTGTCACGAGACTGGTACATTTATGGAAAGAGGTGGTGCTTAGGATCTATTATATCCATCCAAATACAACAACTCTACACATCTTTGAATCTTCTGATTTGAAACTCTTAACAGTCTCATAGACAGTAGAGTTATTTCGATACAAATAGAAATCTAAAAAGACTTTGTGGCTGTAAAGGTGGTTGGGGCTTTTCTTGGCAAATAAGGACCAAGCACACACTGCCTTTTTTTGTTCTTGTTATTTTTTTTTTACATATCACAGCCTCCCACTTGGTCCTCCAGATGGTCATATTATAAATATCAAACACAGGAGGTTATTCAATTTATTGACTTTTGCTGCCCAGAGGAATATTTTTCTCTTTTGGATCAGGGATGCATCTCCAACAAAAGAGCTGTGGCACAATCTGATAACAGAGTGTGTTCCCAGTGAATATATCTCATGTTTGTTCACTCATTGGATGCTTTCTATAAATTTGGGACCCTTACTTGGAATATGTTGGACTTCCACTGTCTTTTCTTATGTCTCAGTTTTTTTCTATGTTGTATATGAGAAATATAATGAATATATTCTTGAATGAAAAAAAAACATATAACAGCTTAACTTAAAGTTTTCTCTCTCCGTCTCTCTCAGATGACCTGGCGTATGAGGTGCATTGGTTTTTCACCAGGCTGCGCGGTGGAGAGACGACGACCCAGGTGGCCAGCGTCGACCGCTTCGGCGTTGTGAGGAAAGACACTCGCAACTCATCCAGTGACGTTTCGATAGAGCGCAAAGACACACACACCTACATGTTGAACATTCACGGCACTCAGGACAGGTGAGTGTGGAGATTTTCGACCGTGCTTTGTTCTTGTTCGTAGCTGCGGTCTTACTCCATGTCTGTTTGTGCTCTGTGGTTTCCAGTGACAGTGGTGAGTATCACTGCGTTGCCACTCCCTGGTACCTGTCGGCCTCAACTGGAGCCTGGACTCAAGCTGGAGAGCTGACGTCATCTCGAGTCTTCCTTACAGTTCGATTTGCTGGTGAGATAATACAACGAATGTCTAATTTAATTCACAGTTTTTACATTATTTGGTCTTGTTAAACACTAAATCTCTTTTTCTTTGTCCTTCTGCAGTGTGGGAGTCCCTTAAGTTACCTCTGTTATATGGAGTAGCAGCCTCAATAGGTAACGTAACCATCACACACTCAAGTAATAGGAACAATGCAATGTTGAATCATTGATTTTTGATTCAAAGATTCAACGTTTTATACTCTAGTACTGTGTACAGTCCATCAACATCTGGTTTATTGCTGTTGCTATAGAGAATGACAAACTATTATAGCCTGTAGTTTGCTGAAATGTTGAGGTAGATATTCTATTATATAAGTTTGAATGCAGTTTCCAGCCAGCAGCAGCAAAATGTCTCTAAAAATATGTAAAAGTGAGTTTTATTTGGTGTTCACTTGGCTCTGACGCTCACTGTCACTGTGGACATCTCCACTCAAACTGCTGGCTGATAGACTACAGTTACTCTTTCTGTGCTCGACTGGCTGACAGTGCTGTGCTCAGGCTTATTTAGGACACATGTCTGATAGCTGGCAATGGCAGTGCACAGTGGATTTAAATAAGAGAAGAATCTGAATTTTTTGTTTTAAGCTGAATATAGCCAATAGTAATCAATAAATTATGCCTGAACTGGCACTGATGCTAATCTTGTGAAAGAGCTGAGGACATCCCTAGGTATTATTCATGAAGAGAGTCTTAGTTTGGAGGCATTAGTAGTGGGTGTAGTAGTAGTGCTGGTAGCTGTAATAGCCTCTAATGCTGATTCTAGTTTCATTCAGTCCTTTAAATGAATAGTTAAGGAAGTTGTAGCGTCCCCTCGCCAATGTTCTTTAATCTTCACAGGCTCTTCTCACAGCAGACATTTTGACTTGGTATAGTCAGAAAAGCACAGGTGTTACTACTAACACCAACGATAGCTCTGTTCTATTCAAGTGCTCCAGTGAGAGCTGATGCATTTCATTATTTACACCTGTGTCAAGGAATCTGCAAAAGAAAAGACATGACGTCAGTGACAGTATTCAGATTTTGCATTGGAGCCAGAACTTGGTGTCAGTTCTATTGAAGTCAGTGGGATGGGCAAGGCAAATCACACTATAACCCATCATATGTTTGTTGTTTCACCTGAGACTGAAAATTCCTTCCACCAAATTACACACACGCATTTCATGATGTGGGCTGACATTTTTTATTGAAAAATGCACCTTTGTTTTCCTTGTTATAGGTCTCCAAACAGATCATGGCTCTGTCCATCAGCTGCAAAAAGCTGCTGTGAGCAAGTCATACTGTAGGTTACATGTATTAGATTATCAATATCTCACCAACCTGCAAATGGTTAATGATGTTTAATAATATTCAAAAGGGCTGATGTTAGCCAGCTCTGTAATGTTTCCTAATATGATCAGAGGGTGGGGCTAATTGTATTTATTATTTTGTTCGTCAGTGAACTAAGTTAGCATTTGCACCTTGTTTAACTGACATCAGCCAACAGATGCCCGACATTAATTGGGAGATAAAACTGTCAACGTCAATAAAAATAATCATGAAGGTGTAAAAGGAACAGCCAGGGAGCTGTGGTGTTAATAAGTGATAGCAAAATTTCACAGGCTCTCAAGGTTATGACTTATGTGCATGCTATCTGATAATCAAGGCTAACATTAGATAACTTTAGTACTAATGGAAATCACTGAGTAAACTGCAAAGCATTGTAGCTTATGGCCAAGTCCTCATTTGGTGGATATTTACCTAACTCTTGAGTCCAGTCAGAATAATATTCAGAGCCAATGGACTGTTATTATAAGGCAGCAATACTTGTGCAGCTCCTGAATTTCCCTACAGGGACAATAAGTATATGGTATGGTATGGTATGGTATGGTATGGTATCGTATCGTATCGTATCGTATCGCATCGCATCATACTGTATGGTATCGTATCGTGTTGTATGGTATCGTTATAGCGTGATTTGCCGTGCCCGCCTAATTAACTTCAATAGAACTGATACCAAAGTCTGGCCCCAACTGTGACATGTGAAAATGCCATCTGTGGAAAAAGGCCTATTGCTATGGCAACTTGCATGATAAACACATCGCAAAAGACTGCAATACTACACTTTAAATATAGGTTCAATGTATTAAATTAAGTCTGCCTGGAGGTGCACTTTTTGGCGAGTGAGGTGTATCAGACTAGTGCTGCCATGCTACTCTGCATTGTTGAGGGAGGAAAGTGAGACAACATGAGTGCAGACAAAGTGTGAATGCCAAAAAGGAACTGGTGCCTGAGAAAAATAGCGCTTCAGCTGTCTGGCAACATTTTGGATACAGATAGGAGAGACAGTATGGCACAAACACAGGTACTGTGCAAGTCTGAGTCAAGAACTAGGAACACTTTAACATCTGTTGATGCTCGAAAATGTCTTTATTTATTGCAAGTGATATTCTTGTTGTGTATGGCATATGACATATTTTCCTGGTATTGTGCAGCCAGAGTTAAAATGCAGGTAGGTTTCTAAAAAAAAAGTTCCTGGAAATATCTCTGAGGTGGACAGGCTTATAGTGATACCAGGAAGGGATTTGGCTGCTGTAAATAGCTCTTCTGCCAGTAATGGTAGTATGAGTAAAATTAGTAGTAACAATAGTAGAGGTACTGGTGGTGTAGGAGTGGTGTTGGTATTGTGGTTTTAACCTTATCGTGTGTCTCCAGGTGTGGGCCTCTTCTCTCTGGTCCTGGGTCTGGTCTGCGCCCAGTGCTGCTGCCGCAACACCGCGCACACCCCACGCTCACGCAACAAACTGATGGACCTGGAGATGGACTGACAAACACTTTCCCCCGCACCCACACACTGCAGCGCTCACAGGAAACACCACACACACAACCGACACACGCCCATAGACGATTTCTGGGACACCCAGTTGTTTCCATGCGACGGACGTTGGGAGTAAAATGACACGCATCGCTTTGGAAACAGAAGCCTGACACACTCGATCTCAGTGCTTTAAGCGGTGCTCAGGGTTTCTCAGCTCTGCAGTGGAGGAGCAGGGGACTTTTCTAAGCACCAATGAGACTTCTGTGAAGACACATTGAAATCTGTGGCGCTTCCAGTGAATTTTTTTTACACAGATATATTTGCTCCCAGTTCAGATCATAGCACTACAAGAAGCTCTGAAGAATCCAGAGTTGAATTTTTGAGGAACATTTGGCTTCTGAGACGTCACTGCCACTTGGGAATAAAGGACCACGATACAGATCTGCTGCCTCTGTTACCACAAGGGATAACTAAAGGAGCGCTCAGGCTGGACTACTTTTTTTTCTTCCAATGCCAAGGTTCGAGTCTCTCAGAGTAACGGCACACCAGAGTTCCCCGTTGAATTTTCTTTTTTGAGGAAGTGTGGAAAATTCAAGGGGTGGTTGGGGTTGGAGAGACGGACCGTATCTCTGTTACGTCACATGTCTAAAGTTATTTTATATTCGCAGAGACTGGAGGTTTAGGCAGCCTGAGCCTTATTTCTGTCACGGAGTACATGTTCATACGGGCAGCAGAAGTCCTAGAAAACGAAAGTGCTCCGCGTGCTTTCCACATGAGAGGTATTGCACTACAACTACCACCCCAGAGTATTCCTACCTTAACAAAAGGACAATATTTACTTTTATTCTCTAGTTTTTTTAAAAAATTAAGAGATTTTAAAATGAGAGACATTTTTAAGCTTTACACGGAGATATGCAGTTAGTGTGTTTGTGTGTGAGATATACTGTACGTGGTGCCAATATTTGAACTGATGGAGGTGTGCTTGGTTCAAATCGCCAGATCAACACTTGAACAGCCACTAAAAGTGGCGACAGCAAGCACTCTTCTTTTATAGATATTCTGAAATGTATCCTGCTGTTATTTTACCAGAGTCTCGTGTGTGTTGGTGTGAGTGCTGTGCTACAGTATGTGAGACAAAGAGTTGCATGTACTGTTTTATAACGACAGACTGACGAGCAACACAAGCCTTTTCCTGGGTTACATTTTGACGACATCAAAGTCTCCCACCTCCAGATTTTTAAAACCTTGCTTCACTAATCGAGTCTCATGTGTTCACACTGTGAGCAACATGACTCTCTGTGGGCTCTGGTGCAACAAGCTATTACTTCCATGTTTTGAAAAAGAAAACCATGCATGTTTCTCAGTTTTGCTTTTTAAAGGAAAAGTTCAACACTTGCGGAAATAAGTTTATTTGCTTTCTTTCCAAGATGAGAGGATCAACACAATCTCTCATGTGTGCTGTGTGGTCTTGATGTGGTTAGCTTAGCTTAGCTTAGTTTACAGACTGGAAGCAGGGGAAGACAGCTAGCCTGGCTTTGTCTGAAGTTAATAAAAAAAACACTCACCAGCACCACTAAAGCTCACTTATTAACACATTGTAGGTTGTTAGTTTAATCTGTAGACATTTTTGTGTGATGCCGTAGCTTTTTTTTTTTATTTTTTTTTTTTGTCTGAGCGGGTGGATAAACTGTTGATGAAGTAATAGTTCTACAATGTAATGCCTCCTAAAACCACAAATGATCATGCTGACATTACAGTTTGTGTACAGATTAAACAAACTTTAAAATGTGTTAATTAGAGGTGCTGGTAGGCATTTTTAATATTGGGCAGAGCCAGGCTAACTCTTTTATCTGCTTTCAGTTTTAATGCAACACTTTCTCATACCTAAACAAAAGAATAGATCCATTTTCCACTGACTTTTAAAACAACATATATTACTCTTATAACAGTCGCAGTTTTAAACCCATCCTTAACATTATGAAACAGTCGACGCTACAAAACTATGTAGTTTGGTTTAGGCAACAAAGTTAGGTAGTTAAGTTACGCAAAATCCTCATAATATGGCGTTAAATAAGTACTTTTGTCACTAACGTAACATGACTTATGTCTCATGGAAGAAGTCACATATGACACTAGCCTAGTATGCTTCACATAGTAGAATACTTGGCTTTGTTGTAATTAAAAGAAGTTAACATTGACTTTGTAGTACAAACAGCAGTCTCCTGGGTATAAGTCCTGTGCATGTTTGACCCATCCAGCACTGCTACCGTCTATCATACAGGCACTTTTCCCATCTTAATGCGACATTACTCTTTGTCACTTTTAATGCAAGTCACTTCACCTACATCTCTGCTCCCATAATAACTACTACAACCACTAGAGGGAGCCGCCTTACAATAAACGTAAGTATGGGTCGTAATAAGCTGCATGCACAGTTGAGCTGTGGGGTCGTTTTTCGGTCTTGATGCTAAGCTAAGCTAACAAAACTCTGACTCAGCACACAGACATGGCATTCAGATCGATCTTCATCTTTACAAAAGGGAGCAAATGTGCTAACTTCTCAAAATGCTGAACCAATCTTTTTAACATTTTTGTAAATCCTCTTGTTGTCATTTTTGGTTTAGCTAGGCTAGCTGTTTCCAGTTTTTAAGGTCCAGTGTGCAGGATTAAGTGGCACCTAGCAGTGAGATTGCAGAACTGAAACTTCTGAGCTACTGTAGAACAACATGGGGGACTCCACTACGGGGGAGTACCTGCTCTGTATGTAAATTTAAATGGTTTATTCTAAGGCAATGAAAATACAGTTATTTTTTTCTGGTGATTATAAACTAATGAAACCATAGTTCTGAATATTATATACGATTTCTGCCAATAGATGCCCCTAAATCCTACACAGTGGACCTTTAAATATTACTAACTATCCAGAAATGTAACCAGAAAACTTTCAGTTTCAGAGCTTCGAACTCTGACACTAGACAGAGCCCATTATTTAAATAATTTAGGATGTTTTTTCCACTGTTTCAGAGAAAAATTGTACCTTGCACTTACCAGCCAAAACTGAAATTCATATCTGCACAACAAAAACTTTACCAGCTGATAATGAAAGTCATCTGTTCCCAACACATGTCGGCTGACCTCTGCTGAGTCTCTGCGGTGGTTTTCTTTTAAGCAAATGAATGAATCGTATCACGTTGACTGCTGTGTGAACACACGCTCACAGTTCCAGCAACAACACACACAAAGTGAGGCCGTTTGTGTCCAAACCCAGCAGGACCCAAACAAACCTGTTAGGTTTGTCGTAAGATGTGCCAGGCTGTGTTTCCTCCTTCACTGACTGGGCTTGGTTAGCGCTTTGTTTGATGTTTTAAATAGTTTTAAAAGGTATTTTAAGCAACTATCGGAACTGTATGAGCAATATCAGGCTGTGGTCAGGTCAGTCAGCGCATGTGAAGCTGTACTCTGGACATATTTTTTACCCTCAGTCAGAACTAAAACATTTAAAGATATGATTATTTTAAAATATTGGATGTTACATATTCAAACCATGAATCTGTTGTTCACTTAGCTCTGACTTTGTGCACCAAAACGCCTCAAATTCGGCCTGGCTGGGCAGCCAGTGCAGAATACTTAATTATTATCCCATCCAAACAATCCCCAAATCCATAAATATCTCTGACTGAAGAACTCCAAGAGTTTATTTCATAGCTTCAGGAAACACCCAGACAAACCTGTACACATCCTGCTACAATAATATATTTTATTTTCAGTTAGGGACACTAAGGGGTTAAACCGAAAACCCACTTTGAGACATATTGATACAATATGTGTGTTTGGGTTTGATTGATTGTGACAGTTTCTTCAAAAACTTCCAGTGCGTCTCCATAAAGCCTCTCCACAGGTGTGTGTGTGTGTGTGTGTGTGTGTGTGTGTCTCTCTCTCTCTCTCTCTCTCTCTCTCTCTCTCTCTCTCTCTCTCTCTCTCTCTCTGTGATAGAGCTGTTGCAGTATTCAAAATGGGTTTTACCACTATCACGAACACACACGCACACACACATACTCACAGTACTGGAGCTCACAGGTTAATGATAGGGCTCCGTGCCAAATGCTCTTAACAGTGAACAACACAAACACGTAGCATTGATACACTCCTCTGAACATGTCACTGCAAGGTTTCCCCAGTGTCCTTTTACTTTGTCATTTTATTGCAACGAGTATGATGAATCATGATGATGTTTTTTTTTTAAATAAATAGATTTGTAAGATGTATTCATTTTGTAAATTATTGCATATGTCCTGATTTTATTGTGTTTTTATGGTAATGATTTCATTATTGTTTATTCTCGATTTTGTTACCCAGCTGTTTCCCCCTCGTGGTGGTGTACGTGGAATAAGGCAGTACAGGAGGAGGCGCACATTAATAATCCTCCAGGACTGTAACGTGCTCATGCTTGTTTAACCCAAACAATGTGTAATGTGACTGCAGTTGGTTCGGATCAAGGTCAGGACACATTTGTTTAAAACCGGACCGAGACCACCTCTTCAGGATGGTCTCGGTCCGGTTGTTTTGGTGTGCACCTGAGCACGACTGCTGTGTTCACACCTGCCCAAACAAACAGCCCTGAGGGGGCAAACCAACTTGAGTTCAATTGAAAAGAACCAAACAGGGCAGATATTACAGCTGCCTTAAAAACAGCTAGTTTATGCAGAATGTCCTGTTTCATGCAAGGGAGGATTCTCAGTACCAGGTACTGTCCGGGACCATGGTTTTTCGGTGTATCAACTGAAGCCTCTGAATGGGCGTTTCCCAAGACAGGGCCAGGCTTGCTGGGAGACACACCATCACTTCTGTCATGCACTACTGACTGGAGCATGTCATCAACCTGTAAAGCTTACGAGCATTGATGTCATGTTATTTATGTTTTCACAAAACCAACATAACATTGGCTATCAAACGTTATCAATTTAAACCGTCAAACTTTCAAATTCCAATTGCCCTTGGAAATTAAATGCTAGCATGCTAACGTTAGCACACATACCCTTCAGATGCTACTTTTTCATGTTATTTCCTGCACACTCATTGCTGTGTTCATCTAGCATTTTTCATGTGGATTCTTTAAACTTCACCTTCAACATTGAGCTTGTATCTTGTGATCACACCAAGCCAACAGTCCATCTTAGGTCAATGGCAGGCAGTCGATGAGCATCTGTTGCCCTAATTTTGGGGCATTTCCTGCATGGCTGGCACTAGCCGGCCCTTGTGGCCTATTTTTTGGTCGATTCAGCATGCTGATTTGGCGTCCTAGATGGTGGAGCCCGTTGGTGAGAGAAATCCTTGTGATTGGCAGTTCAGCTCAGCACAAGAGAAGGCAAACAGAAGTGAGGAAGGCAAACAAACGAGGGCGTGAGAATAAAATAAAGTTGTTACATTTGGTCCGATTCATTAGGTAAGATTTCTTCTAGCCACTGAGCTCTTTCGCAGAAAGACTTTGTAATTGTTTGTATTATTGTTCGCTGACTCACAGTAAATAGAATTTGTTCTTTCGACATCAGGTTCAGTTGTTAATGTGGTAACTGGCTAACTAGCGTCTTGAATCCATCCTGTTGGTCTTACAGCTTCCCCTTTTTCAGTGGTGAGTACAGATGATGCTGCCTGCTGCGATGGAGAGTGATAAAGCTCAGCATAAGTTCAGTAAGGTAGACTTTATTTATGCTATATCCATTGACAATTTTACCTTTATCCCACTCCTACTGCTTCCACCAATCAGCTGACTATGGTGTTCCCTCTCCAGGTTAGCCAGTCAAACTTTGCCATGATCTCCTTCAGCCATTCATGTTGCTGCTGCCAAACTTTAAATCTCCACTTTGCTCCTGTCAGCTGTCATTTTAGGCAGCTTGGCAATCGTTCACATTACCTTTGTCTTTTCAGTCTCTCCTCGATAGCAGCAAGCCGATGTGTGATTCCTCAGCAGAAATCAAATCATCCCTTCCCCATTATGCTCTCCTGTTCAGGCAATCTTGCCTGATAGCAGTCAGAGTTGTCATGTGTAACGTCATTCTCTGTATCCATTCCGGCCAAGCTTTCCATGCACACCTAGCTTCAGTCCCCGGATATGCCTCAGCCTCTGCCTTGTCAGCGTCCTCATCACCTCAGGCCTCCACACGCAGCCGACTCCTGCTTTCAACCAGTACTTCGTTCCGCCACCAGCCTCTCAACACTAAACAGCCCCGGTGCACCCCGATTTCTCATGGCAAAAAAGTCGGCAATTCAAGCAACCTGATGAAACAGCACATGCACACGTGCAGGCGCAGAATGTACATGCTAGTTCGCGGCTGGCAGAAGTCTTTGTGGTGTGTTCAAGTGCAACTCTTTGGCCAAGACACAGGCGACATGAGTTGGCCTTTTCGCCACTAGTTCTTTACTAGTTCCAAAAAGTTAAATGAAGTCCAACCCACAAAGCAGCAACAGTAGCTCTGATAGGCTAGCTGTTGTGTTTTGGTTGGAGCTCCAGCTGCTGCCCTGTCTGTCTGTGTGCAGCCAATAGGGGCGGTTCATGATGTCACTCTTCTTCCCCCAAATCAACATTTATGTGTTTTGTGTTTGTATAGTTGATTTACTGTCTGAATAACACCAGTAGATATTTAAATGTGGAGGTAGCTCTGGCTGGCCCACATTTGCCCTCTTTCTGTTAAGATGTGGCTGCTGATTTTTATTTTTTTTTCCACAGGATCTGATGTGGTCGTGATCAGAGTTCCTGCTCTGAGACTTGTGACAAATGTGGGCCAATTTGGTTTTTCTTCTCCGTCTCTGGGCAAGCCATCAATCAGGTTTTTGTATGCTTGCAAACATCTGAAAAAATAAAACAACTTCAAAAACTTCTAGCAGAATAAATGTTTTATAATTCAACATTGGACCACGGCTATATCTCTCCCTCTTCCCTCCATGTCTTTAATACAGTGTCACCCATCCCCTTGTTAGTCTTATGGGATTTATTTTCTGTCTGTTTATAGTCTTTCTCTCTCGCTCTGTCACCAATCTCTCTTTCCCTCCGTCTCCCTGCTCCATTTCTCCTCTATATTTCTCTTTCGCTGCATCTCTCCTCATCACACCCATCTCTCTTTCACTCTTCATTAGAAATGCAGAAGAGTTGAAACCTCGGTTGCTCTCCTGGGTTTTGATTTTTTACACCACTTTAACAACACTTTCTCCATCCAACTCTCTCCCTCCATCACTCTTTCTTTTCTCTCATCTCCGCATGAGATGGAGATGAGAGAAAAGAAAGATCCGGTGTCGATTGGCTTGGGCTGTGGCTTTTCTAACTTGCACTCGTTCCCTCTCAGGGTCCACTTGACCCAGTTTCCTCGTCTCTGTGTGTGTTCATGCCTGTCATGGATCATTTGGTAATGTGGCCTTGTCTCAACTTAAACCATTGTCTTCCTTAATTGACTCAGTGGTGTGTGTGCGTGTGATTAAAAACAGCACAGGGTATTTTTTTTGTTTTGCCACCACCATACACTCCTACTGTTTTGGAGATAGCACATTTCGTTGGTGTTACCCACCGGCTCTGACTTGAGCGTGTCACAGCTTGAGGGTTGCTCCACATAACAAAAATTTCAGACGGAAAAATTTAGCAGCGCACGGAGAGAAGTAAGCAGCCTGTTCTCCCCAGAGTGTACCAGAGGCGACACGTTTTCTCGTATTCATTGTAATCAACGCTGATGTTTACAGCAGCTCCAAACAGCCGACAGCCTCCATCACACCACTCTGCTGTCTGTTTGTCGCCCAGTTAAACGCAGCAGTTTGGTGGATGCTCTCCCTTCACTGTTTCACAAAAAAGCGTGGATTAGAAAGAAGCAGACCAGTTTGTTAAACACTTTTGTGTCCTGATTTTCCAATCACAAGTTGTTTCCTGATGTTTAAGTGTTAAAATAATGTTCTCACAATAGAATTGAGAGAAAATCTAAACTTGTAGCTGTGCAGCTTTAATATAAATGGTCGCTCAAGAGATATACGGTGGTATTGCTCTTAAATAAAGCTGAGAGACCTGCGAGAGCAGAAATCACTATTGCTGCAACAACTACGATTCCTGTAGGAGCCAAGTTACGTTTATACTTATTTTAGTTCACTAAAAAAGTGCAGTCTGTATTTCATTTTAAGGTATATTATGCAGGAATTGTCGATTATTATTTTTGAAAATGAAAGTAAACCCTAGCTTTTGCTGCTTGGCGTTTCACCTCACTATATTTGCATTTTTTCATTATTATTTTTTTTGGTGCTGCGTCCGTGATTTTTGTAACTGACTCTTGGATGGGTGCTACTCACAGTCTGGCACCTGGTTGCTACTGTTTTATAATAAAAAAAAGGCACCAACATCACCTTTGTGCTGTTTCCAGGAACAAGCTGAACATGCCAAAATAAGAAAAAAAATACAGGCAGGGCATGGGCAGATTATGACACAGTGGGCCCCTGGGCACAGAAATGCAGAAGGCCCCACCGCCTCTGCAACATGGGAGCAAGAGACAGAGACTTTGTTATTGTTTTGTGGCTCTTTGAAGTAAATTTGTGTCTTAGTTAGGTCATTTTGTGTCTTTTTTGGTCCTTTGGTGTCTCTTGTGGTCATTTTATGTCTCCTTGTAGTCATTCTGTGTCTCCTTGTGGTCATTTTGTGTCTCCTTGTACTCAATGTGTGCCTCCTTGTAGTCATTTTGTGTCTCCTTGTGGTGATTTTGTGTCTCCTTATAGTCATTGTGTGCCTCCTTGTAGTCATTGTGTGCCTCCTTGTAGTCATTTTGTGTCTCCTTGTGGTCATTTTGTGCCTCCTTGTGTTCATTTTGTGTCTCCTTATAGTCATTGTGTGCCTCCTTGTAGTCATTTTGTGTCTCCTTGTGGTCATTTTGTGCCCCTTTGTAGTCATTTTGTGCCTCCTTGTAGTCATTTTGTGTCTCTTTATAGTCATTGTGTGCCTCCTTGTAGTCATTTTGTGTCTCCTTGTGGTCATTTTGTGCCTCTTTGTTGTCATTTTGTGCCTCCTTGTAGTCATTTTGTGTCTCCTTGTGGTCATTTTGTGCCTCTTTGTAGTCATTTTGTGCCTCCTTGTAGTCATTTTGTGTCTCCTTGTGGTCATTTTGTGCCTCTTTGTAGTCATTTTGTGTCTCCTTGTGGTCATTTTGTGTCTCCCTGTAGTCATTGTGTGTCTCTTTGTAGTCATTTTGTGTCTCCTTGTAGTCATTTTGTGTCTCCCTGTAGTCATTGTGTGTCTCTTTGTAGTAATTTTGTGTCTCCGTGTAGTCATTTTGTGTCTCCCTGTGGTCATTTTGTGTCTGGGCTGACACTTTGGGCCCCTGGACCTATGCTCAATAGACCTATTGCATGAGACAGATGGTGTCTTAATTTTGTATGAGTCTATGCATTGTTTTTAAGGAAACTCCTGCATAGTATACCTTCAGTCGTATATGTAAATTGAGATAAATAAGTGATTTAATTTAGTAAGTTGATGGAAGTATATTTTGTTTGTCAGCTTTCTGTGAGAACAGTAACGTAGGTTCCTGCTGCTTTAAGAGAAAAAGCCCTCTTATGCACATTGAAGTGAATTCATTTTTTGCTCAGCTGAGGCTCAAGAAACGACGAGCCACATGGTTTTCTTAACGTAGCACAGTTTGCTGATTCAGAGAACTTACCTTTCAATACACCAGTAAGAAGATACTTCACAGCTGTGGAATAAAAATATTCAGTTTTACATCAGATAATGTGAAAAGGTGGAAGTTTTTCCATCTCAAATTAATGTACAGGTGTTAAACCAAGGCATCTTTAAGCTTCTACTCCCACAATCCCTCACTGGCTTCCCACCAATGAACATTAACATTAGTTTCCTGTGGGACTGAACAGAAAAACCTTCTGATTTAACGTTTTCTTCTTTTTTATTGAAGGTATATCATTATGAGCTAGTTTGAATAATACATATTCATCATGGACCGGGAATTGAGATCCCAGTATTTCCTGGGAATTCTCACCAAAATCCGCTCTGTTTCCCAGGAAACCAGTTTGAAATGGATGACGTTAAGAGAATCCAAACATTCTCTATAACTGGTGGTGCTTCAGAGAGAGTGAACTTTTAAGAAGAAAAGAAAGGTTGAGTTTTCCTGCGTTTCTCTTAGCACGTCAGCTCTGACAAGAAGCTCAACAGCTGTTTCCCTACAAGAGCTGCTGCAGCCTTACTTGCCCTGGGTGTGAGATGATGGACGTCTTCAAACCCGAACCCCAGAACACCCAAAGCATGTCTTTTCAACACCCCGTGATGAGGCTGAGAGCTGACGGAGCAGAGCGGCCAGCCTGGGGTGAGATCTCACTGACGGTGTCCATGCAGCTGAGTCACTCATCACCAGCAGCAGGAGGTTCACTTCAATTAACCTCAAACTTTGCAGCATGGAGAGGTGAAACAAGGCGCTGTGCTCTTCACGCCAATGCTAATTTCTCCTATCCCCACAGGTGATACTGTACCTTCCATTTTGGCTCTGATGGTACCCACAGTTTACCCACAATGCTCCACAGTGGCTTCAATGTGGAGCCACTGTGTATTGTTTGGGATAAAATTCTGAAGTATTTCTGCAAGTTAAGTCTGCTCAGCCCTTTAGCTTTGCCTTGGATTACTGCTGTTAGTTCAAGAATTTAAACCGGATGTGTGTGCGCGAATGTGCATAAGTGTGTGTGTGGGTCTAAAGCTTTCATAAGAGGTGTGTCTCCAGTCTGGCTTTTATCAAGCAATTTTCAGAGTAACTAAAAACACAAACAATGAAAGTGCAGCAGGATGGACGTATATCATGTTTCTGTTTTGCAGGCCTGAGGTTGGTGCTTCAACACCTCATCAGCTGGGGCCTCAACACATACAGTAATCTTACACAGGGACACTAAATCTTAAGGGCCAGGAAAGCAAATTCCGCTCAGTCACCCACTTCAACTGTTATCACTTGATTTATGGGTGTTATCAGCCGATATCAGCCTCATTGATATGAGGTATGGGGGCTGCAGCTAGTGGGTGGCGACCTCTTGTGGCTGTAGTAGTTATGACGGGAGCAAAGGAGGAAGTCAGGTAATATAACGTTAGGGTAAAGATTGAGAAAGTCTGCATTGGGAGGGCATAACAACAACAAACACAGGACTTTCACGCAGGAGACCTGGGTCTGTGTCTTGTTTGAGCCCCAAAATCAATGTTGAATTATTTCAAGTGAAAGTTTGTCACATAATATTAAATTTAACGTAACCCAAACCATGCTCTCTCTTTTTTTTTTTTTTTTTTTACCTAAATGCCAAGGGTGTAGGTTTCAAGACTTAAGACTTAATTTCCTGCACTCTTGTGATTTTTTATGCACCAAATTCTGTCTTACTTTCATGTTTATATTGGGAGGGGGGACAAATGCATATGTTTTAAATACTGAGGGGGATGTATCCCCTGTGGCGGAAATATCCACCTATGCTAACCATGTAGTTGTGGTGCTGAAACCAGAGTCCTGCATTGGGTGGAGTACCCAGCGGGTGAGCTGTAAAAAAGGTAATTCACAAGTGGTATTTTGTTTTAATTTTATTTCTGTTCTCGGTTCAGGGTGAAAAAAAAACATGCAGGTCAGATTGGTGTGGTGTTGGATGATGAATATATTGCATTGGTATCTCCTCTGCCATCCTGTCTTGTTTGTCTATTGTACCAAGACACCCAGGACAAACTTTTTTGTTGCCCTAAGTAGGCACAGTTTCACAGCAGCCCTAAGACTTAACATGATAAATATATCACAATAAAATTAGAAATATAATAATGTAATGTTTTATGGTTTTTATCATCTGACTGCTGACTGTGTGTGTCGGCTATGTCTTGTGCACCAACTGGAATATGAGAGCCTCTTTAATCAGGTGCGTTACTGAGAGATGCATTAACTGTGGAGATGAGAATAAGCAATAATTGTATTTCCAGTATTACCTTTATTTTAACATTAGGGTGGCTCCTCTAGACCGCATGTTGTGTTGGTTGTTGACGCTGTGAGGCACCATGTCAAGTTCTCTTCTTTCAAGATACACTTCTGTTTTCACAGGAAATTCAATGTTAACATATAGTCTCTTTCAAAATCAATGCACTACATCGGTACAACACCATGAATTGACTTTCTTTCCTTCAACAACAAATACGTGGTTGTGTTTGGGAAAAAAGAACAGGGTTTGGCTTTAGAATCTTGCGTGATGCAAAAACCACTCCTGGGTGAAAGTCGCCCCATTCAGACTTTCGCAACCATAACTTTCGTCCTTGTCCCACCACGTTTCCCTCTGAGGCCGCCGGGTGCAACCTGCTGCGTATCATGCCGATGTTAAAGGATGCCTTTTTTCATTGGTTTCTGACACCGCAAGTCACTGCCCAAGTGCCGGATTTTGGCAACTTCAGAGTGAGACCAGGCTCGCTGAACCAAATGAATGGAACACCACATGGTTGTCAAAGGATTTGTGGTTTCAGATCAGGCCGTTGATCTTGTGTCGGAGGGTCAGGTTGCTTCGTGGAACTAATTTGTCATGTGTGGGTGGGGAAGGTGGTGCAATATTACTTGTTGTGGTTGGGATTTGGGAGCATTATCATAACTGATAATTGCAATTTAATGGCTGATAACAGCCTTCTGAAACAACTAGCAGGGTTTACAGGCCCCTTCTAACATATATCAATGAGGCTTTTAACTGACACCCATTCAATCGAGTGATAACATTCAAAATGGGTGGCTGTACTTTACACTTTACTAATGTAGTGTATTTAAGTACAATACTAGGCACATTTCCCTCCACTACATGTATTTGATAACTTTGGTTACTTTGCAGATTCAGATGAATGATGAATCAATGAAGTCTGATGATGACTGTTGAACCCCTGGGGGGAAATTCACATACAACCCAGCATTACATCAAATAATCAGCTGTTACCAAAGGGATGCACACATGAATGTATGAATAATTATAATCCAATCCAACATACATAATTCTCTAATGAGCCATTCTGCATAATGAGGGGCTGTAAAATGTTTCCTTGTGTAAAATTTTAAATGCAGAGCTTTAACTTGTAACAGTCAGTAGTTTTGCTATTTTTACTAAAGTCAAAGAACAGACTGCTTCTTCCACTGCTGAAATTATCCGCTCAGAGCACATTGTACCTCCAGGACACTGCAAACCTCTGGGCTCTGTGTTTCTTTATCGAGGCTGCAGCAGCAGTCAAATATTGGACTGGGAGAGGACCCCCCCCCCCCCCCAGAGTAAATGTTAATGTATGTGTGCGTGTGAGCACGCTCCCAGGAATGCAGCGATGACTCGTCAACACCTTCCCCTCACCATGGAAACTATGTCAACACATGGGTGGGGGATGGTGAGAGAGGAAGAGTGTATATGAGATGGGGGGTGGCAGTGTGTGTGTGTGTGTATGTGTGTGTGTATGTGTGTGTGGTGTGTGATTTATTATTAGGTAGAAGATATTTGACCTCACTTCTCCATAAATCACTCTCTTGTGCTTTCGCTCTCTCTCGCTCTCACACTTACACACACACACACACACACACACACACACACAGATATGGACTTCAGAGCAGTTAGATGATTTTCAGAGTCTCTTTCATCTTCTGTAGACTTTCACTCAGTTGATTTATAAAACATTCAAACTCAGACACATTAAGAGAGTTACACTCAGTCTGATAGAAGAAAAAGAAAAGGGTTTCAGCAGGACAGGATTGTACTTTTATTACAAATCAGATGTGTCCCAGTCAATGTTGTCCGCCTCTCAGATGATGCATATGATGCAGCTTAATTGATTATTTACTGTAGAATGAAACACTACTGCTCTGGCTGTATGCAGAAACACCTCAACCTTATTAGCCTCCAGTGAGAAGCTCAGATTCTGCACAAGAGGAAACATTTTATTGTGTAACCTAAATTATGGATCTTGAATGTGATATTTTGATAGGAATGTTAAGATTTAAAGAAACAGTCAGATGCTTTCGGAGCCATCTGGTTTGTGAAGAGTCTTTTGAAAGTGTTGGGTCTTCAAATATGACGCTTTGTCACAACCCTTATCGTCTAATATGTGTCATACAGGGAACCCTTGAGCATACAGTCAGGTCCATAATTATTTGGACAATGATACAGTTGTCGTCATTTTGGCTCTGTACACCACCACAATGGGTTTTAAATGAAACAATGAATACCTGCTTAAAGTGCAGACTCTCAGCTTTCATTTAAGGCTTTTTTTCAAAAATGTAGTATGAACCGTGTAGGAATTACAACCATTTCTTCACACAGTCCCCCAACTTTAAGGGCTCATAAGTATTTGGACAAACTAACATAATCATCAGTGTCAATGACTGCCTGAAGTGTTGGACACATAGGCATCATCAGATGCTGGGTTTCTTCCCTGGTGATGCTCTGCCAGCCCTTTACTGCAGCCGTCTGCACTTCCTGCTTGTGTTTTGGGTGTTTTGCCCTCAGTTTTGGCTTCAGCAAGAGAAACGCATGCTCAATTGGATTCAGGTCAGATGATAATGACTTGGCCATTGCACAACATTCCACTTCTTTGCCTTAAAAATGTCTTTGGTTGCTTTTGCAATATGCTTCAGGTCATTGTCCATCTGTACTGTGAAACATCGTCTAATGAGTTTTGAAGCATTTGGTTGAATCTGAGCAGATAATGGTGCCCCAAACACTTCAGCTTTCATCCTGCTGCTCTTGTCAGCAGTCACATCATCAATAAATACAAAAGAACCAGTTCCACTGGCAGCCATACATGGCCATGACATAACAGTACCTCCACCATGCTTCACTGATGAGGTGGTGTGCTTTGGATCATGAGCAGTTCCTTCCCTTCTTCCTTCTCTTGTCTTCCCATCATTCTGGTAGTTGATCTTTGTTTTATCTGTCCATAGTATGCTGTTCCACACCTGTACAGGCTTTTTAGATGGTTTTTGACTAACTCTAATCTGGCCTTCCATTTTTAAGGCTAACCAATGGTTTGCATCTTGTGATAAACCCTCTGTATTTATTCTAGTGAAGTCTTGTCTTGCTTACAAGAGCAGCAGGATGAAAGCTGAAGTGTTTGGGGCACCATTATCTGCTCAGATTCAACCAAATGCTTCAAAACTCATTGGACGATGTTTCACAGTACAGATGGACAATGACCTGAAGCATATTGCAAAAGCAACCAAAGACATTTTTAAGGCAAAGAAGTGGAATGTTGTGCAATGGCCAAGTCATATCATCTGACCTGAATCCAATTGAGCATGCGTTTCTCTTGCTGAAGCCAAAACTGAGGGCAAAACACCCAAAACACAAGCAGGAAGTGCAGACGGCTGCAGTAAAGGGCTGGCAGAGCATCACCAGGGAAGAAACCCAGCATCTGATGATGCCTATGTGTCCAACACTTCAGGCAGTCATTGACTGTAAAGGATTTGCAACCAAGTATTAAAACTGACTGTTTAATTGATGATTATGTTAGTTTGTCCAAATACTTATGAGCCCTTAAAGTTGGGGGACTGTGTGAAGAAATGGTTGTAATTCCTACACGGTTCATACTACATTTTTGAAAAAAAAGCCTTAAATGAAAGCTGAGAGTCTGCACTTTAAGCAGGTATTCATTGTTTCATTTAAAACCCATTGTGGTGGTGTACAGAGCCAAAATGATGACAACTGTATCATTGTCCAAATAATTATGGACCTGACTGTATGTGATGCATTGTGTAACTTGTGAAATGATCCCTTTTATGTATGGGCAACAAACCTACTTGGTTAAGTGTGTAAAAGTGATCATGATCAGCAAAACAGCGCTGACTTTTGGTTTCATACGGGACACAAACTGCGATCTCCATGGTGAAAGTTTGGTTTTGTTTGAGCATCCATCACCCCTCCTTCCCACCCTAAACAGACTTTCTGGCTCCTTATACTACATCAGATGCTCGCTGCCTCAAGTGTTGTTGCAGAAGCGACATGTTGGAGGTAAGTGAAAGCCTGGTGCATCTCATAAAGCAGCTGAAGGGTGTCTTTGGCTTCAATACGTTTTTAAGTGAAAGCACTACACTTGTGTACAAATCCACCCAGTCCAGGAGTTTGTTTAAAGTTCGAGCAGTCCTCAGAGCTAGCAACCCTCAGACTTATCAGAAAAACACTCCAACACATAACTGCAGCTTAAACAATCATGTCTCATTTTATGACCCTCAACATAAGGCACGAAGCGCAGCAATGTCTTGTGGTCGTGTCACTGATTGTTGTCTATAAGAAGCATCACCAGCATTTTTTAAACAGCACACACATTCGTCACGGTAACCAACAGTAAACTGCCTTGACCTTATTACTGGGCCATCTATACACCACCTGGGTTAAACCGTCACAGAGCTGCAGCAGTGCCACCCTGCAGACAGCCTGATCCTGCAGCATGACTTGTCCTTGTATGGTGCTGTGTCTTCAGCATGGCACCGGTCCAGCTCTTCACCAGGCACACATCCACATTATACAAACACACACAAATAACTGGTACTGTAGGTATGACTCCACATTATCTCCCTCTCCCTCTCTGTGGCACCGTGCCAGCTAATATCTCTGCACCAACTGCTGCGCTCTGATGCTGCGAATTACCTCAGCCTCCAGATGGGGAGTAAAACTCAACAGGGAGAGACAGGGAGCCATCTTTGGCCTCTGAGGACCACTAAAGGGAACTTGTTACAAGTATCAATTAGATCTAATCTGCCCTCCAAAATTATATGACTTAGAGGGACTTTTTGGAGCTGTCTATTAAATATATTACATCAGTGTATTGTTATCATTGATGTGTTGAAATGTGAGCGTTAATCCCTGACAAATAAATCTCATGGGTAGACAAACACTCACACTGCAGGCCCATCACAGAGGTGAAGGAGGGTTGGCTTTAGCGACCCAAAACACAGTCTGCCCCAAATTTGTATTATCAAAGCCCTTAAAATGCAAAATAATGATGAGTGCTCCAGACACACACACACACACACACACACACACACATACTAATCACCAACAATGTGTATTGGCATAGCTGTAATTCCGAGGCTGCAGGGATCTGAGCTAATGCTTCACCAGGGAGCATTAAAGCAAAAAGGGATAAGAGAAGTCAGAAAGACTTCGACATGTCTGTGTTTGAAGTTGTTTGAAGCTGCGAAGATGCTGCGACTGTCGTTTTCTGCAGACTTAGGTCGCCCCTGATCAGCTTTTTCACGCTTTAGACGCTTAGTGACGACACATTTGAGTTCATGCTCAGGAGCAAACTGAGCATTGTAGTGTCCACAACACACAAATTAATTTAAAGGAGTCTATTTCTCCTGTTTTTAAGATCAAGGAATCTGGAAACAAATGCAGAATAAAGCAAGTGGCTTGAGCTGGCAGGTGCAGCAAACTGCGTTCATATTAGTTGTAAACTTCCTCATAAAACCCAACTCGACATTGTGATCCTCGATCACTTTAAAAGGCCCACAACTCATCGAGCAGCTCGCCTTGGCTTGATTTACACACGACATCAGATTTGTTTTTGATAGGAAAATCCCGGCTTTATTGTATCCTATGCAGCGATGCAGAGAGGTCAGCCTGCTCAAGTCAGGTCAGTGAACTCATCACATAACTGCATGCTTTCTGCCTTTATACTCAGATCCACAGGGCAAGTGGTGGAGCTTCCTATAGGCGACATAGGCAGCTGCCTAGGGCGCCACACGGATGGAGGGGGTGCCAAACTTGCCCCTCCCCCAAACCCCACCCCCCGTTTTTTTTCTTTTTTTATCTCTTAAAAAGATAATGATAGATAATAGTAAGAAAAAAGAAAAACTGTGAAGGGGAGGCTAGTGGGAAGCACCGAATGAGCAAGATCCAGCGCTGCACATGACAACTAACCTCCTGGAATTGTTTTTGTATCACCACATTGTCTGCACTATGCTAACAAGCAAAGCCAAACCAAGCTGCCTATGTAAAATTAAAAGTAACTTCCACTTTGTTTTGCTGTTTTTGACACATTTTAAAAATGAAGAGTGACCTGCAAATGCACCCCGAAGTGTGAGTTAAGAGACTGATTCTGCACCTGAATACGCAGATGAAAGTAATGAAAGCAACACACACTCTCTGATAAGAACAAAGAACTTTAACTGGGCCCAACAGCTCTCACACTCTGCTAACAATAGCTGCAATCACTGTAGTTAAATGCGATAAGACTGTGAGCATGTGAGAGCGCTGCAATTTGTGAGCTGAAAACTTTAAGGTTGTGCACATGTGTGGTTAAGTGTTTGATATGACCCTCAACTAACTGGATTATGGCATGTTAACATGGCTGCAGCTGTTGAGTCGAGGGGGTGGTCCTGCTGCTGTAGCACTGTGTAGTTTTGCACTTTCTGTTCTGTGGATTAACAAACAAACAGTCAAATGTGATGTGTAACCTCGTGTGACCCAGATCTGTTGCTTGTGCCATGTTTGGACAGCAGAAGCGAAGACGTGGGTCAAGTCATCTTCAAAGTGCAACATGGGCGTTTGTGTGTAAACATAGTCGCCATACGTGTCGATCACTGCACTTCACGGTCACATAAACCAGAATGAGGGAGGAGGGAGAGCAGAAAACATGTCACACTTCAAACACAATCACCAACCATTGCATCTTGTACATTATTACACATATTACACACACTCCCTGCTCATGCATGACAGCACGAAAGGACAACTGTCAGTGCAATATACATGGAAGTGCATTCAGACTCATGTACTGAATGAATTAGCAGAATATCATCACTCAAACAACTGCTTAAACAGGTATTTATTTTTGTCTTTTATCTCTGTTATAGTCTCGACTGAATTTTTATAAAGATCACCAAGGATGCAGGTTTCAGATTTTGAATATTGTTTGCATTAGGCCCTAAAAAAGGCTGAAATATCCATCAATGAACTTCTTTGCTGCAGCAGGTGTTTGGTACATTCCTGGGCCCAGGTGTTGCCATTTATCACTGCTTGTTGCACCAGTCAAGTCTTTGCATGGTGGAAAACAGGAGCAGCAGCAGAGTAACTCATAAGGAGGATAATATTAAAGGGTAAGTTCTGATGGACGTCATGCTAAGACCAAAATTGTTCCCATATTTGTCACTAAGACACAAAACATGGGATTACAGGGTATGGGTTGAAAAATACAGAAGTGCTTGTCAAAATTGCTATCACCAAACCCACCTGACTCCATTTAAAAAAACAGGGATTTTATCACCATGAAACACACTTCACTCAAAGTTGACAGCAACAAAATAAAACTCTCAAAAGCCATCTTGGTTCATATTTCCACTGTTCCTACAATTACCAACTCTGTTTTGGTTGAAATAAACCCTTAATTCACCTACTTAGATGTGAAATAATCCTGGCTCTATACACGCTTAAATGACTGTTTATTTAAATGGAGTCTGGTTGGTTCGACAATTGTGATTTCAGGGCTGTTTCTGGTTGGACAAAATGGATCTTACACTTTAAAAAAAGGTCTGTCCCTGCAGAGATCTTTTCCACAATGTTGTCAGACAATTGAAATAACAATCTGAGTGATGAAATTGCAAAAAGTGAAAATCATGAATGTCAAAAACCTGCATACAAAATCAAGCAAACTGTCAAGAGAGATCACATTACAGGTGAAAATGGGCATGTATTTACTGAAGATGTTGATCTGTTAGTGTGGCCCACAAAAAAACATTCTGAGTTGGTCCAAAGCCGAGTTTTATCTTGTGGTCATGTGAGTGTTACCTCCAGCCACACCCCAATAAAACAAATATGTTTTTTTTCCTGCAGGGAAAAAGAGAATAAATGCATCATTTACGTACATTACGACAATTTCACCCTCCACTGAATCATGCTCGGCCACTTTCTTCATTCGCTCCAGTTTACACCTCACAGAGCAGTGTATATGTATTATACACACAGAGTGTCAGATCCCATCATTATCACGCTGACCCTTTATTATTCTGGCTGTTATGATGCTCTGTGGATGCTCATATCCAGCCTGAGGCCAACTTACATTAACCTCTTTTCCACTGAGAGTTTGACCCAGCAGTCCTGCTTCTTTACTTAATGAAGAGAGTAGGGTCGGGTCACATGTGGGTAACTTAATCTCAGCTTCAAATGGAAGAAGGAAAGAGGTGATTTTTTTGTGTTTTCCTGCTGCTGGGTGTCTTTTTTTATTGAGCCTGTAGTTACTCACAGGCTGCAAAATGTAGCATCAGCACATGTTTTCAGAGTAGTAGTTTGTTTAGTCAGACTGGGGCAGATTTATTCTAAAAGCTTCGGTAGGCTATATTGGAGCTGACACTTAACACAGAAGTGCCCTTAAAAAGCAAATAAACCTGACATAAAGTTAAAGGGGACCTATTATGCTTTTCCTTATGTTCTGTATAAAGTTACAATGTTGGATGTTCATATTGAATGTGGCCAAAATTTCAAATAATAAAGTAAACATTTGAAAAAAATAATCCCTGTGCGCAAAAACCTCAGGCTTTAGACCACTCTGAATAATCTGTTTCCAAAGTTTTTTCTACTTCTGTGACAGATTTCTTTATATGGTCATCTGCACCACGCATGCCACTTTTGAGTCCCGCCCTGATGTGCTGTGATTAGCTAGTACTAACCCTAATCATGGCCTCTTTGCCCGAACCACCTTCACCCTTGACGCCTTGATGTGACAAATACTCGCCATGCACAGTCGGGCAGGACTAGGTGGAACATGCCTGGGAAAAAAATATGCCTGAGTCACTTAGGCTACTCTCTCAGCTGGCCACCAACATCATTAGATTTGGTTGAATTCAGGTTGACGTTGGTTGATCAAAATACAATGTCAGGACAACGTCTAATGCCAACGTCAATTTGACATATAATTCTGAAGATAGATGACTTCACGATTTTTTTGGTTTTAAGTTGTGTTGTAAAGTAAACACAAGCCAGCGTCTTCCAAATACGTAAAAAAAAAACGTAAAAACGTAAAATTCTAACATTGGTAGAGATTTAAAATATCGTCAACTCAATTTTCATGCCAACCAAAATTTAATGTCTTTCCAACAGAAGAGTCCAACATTTCTCTGACGTCATACTGACGTCCAGTACCAGCTGGGCTGTACCATGTAGCTTCATGCTAATATCAGGGAAATGTAATCTTGGTTGCCAGTGTTAATTTCCCCTGATTGTGGATCATGTTCCTACTCAGCTGCTCAGCCTTGCAGAAAATATCTCTCAGTGGCCACTTGTGGTTTTCCAGCGAAAAAATCCCTGCGGCCCAGAAAGCATTTTACTCATAGGCAATCACTGTAAAAGAGACATCTGTAAAACTGTTGACAGGATGCCTCGACCTGCAAACAAGGTTAATTAGGACTCATTCTATTCTGATTTTTTGATCCATGTAGGTTTAATATCTGTCGAACCTTCATCAAGCAGAGAAAAACGATTAAAAAATCTGTGACGTCACAATATAAGTCTATGAGCTGAGTGGGAACTTGCAAACGGGGAGGGTTTCAGACGGTGTGAATACGGGTGTTCCAGCACAGACAGTGTTTTTGATCATTAAAGCATGTAAACATTCTGATAGAAACCCAAAATACAAGTAAGAACCTGATAATGAGCACAATAGGTCCCCTTAAGAGCATAATTCACTGTAATAAAATCTAAATTCGGCCTTGACGCACAGTATTTTTATCCCTCACTCAATCAATAATATAACCTTCTTCAGTTGTCCAATAAATGTTTGCAAGTTGTTCACATGAGGATCTTTTCTTCGTCCATCCCTCATAATATGAACACGCATAATTTAGCCCGTGTGCGGAAAGCAGCTGAGAGCAAAAGAGAGCTCTGTACCATGAGCTGAAGTATTTATGAAACAAATCAATGAATGTGTTTTGGATCTCAAGGCACACCATTTTCTTCCTGCAAAATTAAAGGTTATAGCAGTTCGATAATACCTGCTCAACAAAAAGCTCAGGGAGGGAGTTCAAAAAAGTTCAATATTTGCTTTTTCTTCCTCTGACAAACCAAAAGGTGTTTCAGAAAGATCCACATGTTCCACCTGCTTCTGTCAGACCTTCAGATACACACCCAGAAGAAGCAGCAATCAGCAATGATAAACCACTTTGAGCCATTTGTATCAACTTGCAGGGGAGCCAGACACTGTAAACATTCAGGGACTCAGCCCAAACCTGGGGGGCTCCAGGGGCGGGCCATTGACAAGTTGGGAGTGAAAATGTGTTGTGTTATGTGAATGACACAAAATAAAAGCTATTTTAAAAAACCTAAAAGATTTGAGGCTTTTGATGAAACATTTGGGGTGGAGCCCCAGAGGCCACCTCCTGCTCCGCCCCTGTGAACTTGCATTCCCTTTCTCATGTTTGATGATCCTTTAATGCTCTGATACATTTTGCAAAAGTATAAAATGGACTCTACCTGACCCTGTTAGATAAAAAGTCAGGGGATGACACAAGTTTTAGAACGCATCCTCCGGAGATCATTAAAATTTCAGGGCGAGCCATCCAATATTTGGCAGGATATTTCCCTCCAGAGCAAAGTGGTGAACCCACCAACCGGCTGGCACAACCATCCCCAGAGCCCCGCTGCTAGCATGGCTAACAATACACCAAACTCCATTAAATGACCCTCTGAGACACAAGATGGCAGCTCAGTGATATTACTTTTTAAAGAATAGCTCAGTTTGCACTTTAAAGTCTTCTTCTGTGAAAAGTTCACAACAGAGGTCATAAGAAAACCCATGTCACTTTAACAGAGGAGCTCTCCTGTCAACAGCGAGTGTAAAAACCTTCAAAATATATCATTAAAAAAAAAACCTCTCTCTTTGAATTCCTCTCCGCTATATAACACTGCACGATAATCTGTTGGCTGCAAATGATCAAGTGCAGCATCTTAGAGAATTGACACGGATAGATTTCTGTCTTCTGGGTCCCCCACTTCAAAATAAAAGTCAAACTGTGCCTCAGGTTTTTAAGAAACGCCAACCTCCCTCTCTCGCTAACATACATATTCTCTCCTGGGTCGTCTCCTCCAACGCTGCGCTAGTACCGCCTGCAGCTACGTTTCAAATGAAAGAGCTGCTCCATGCATCTAAATGTTGTCCTGCTATGTTTTACACTTCAGCCATGATAAGAGGAGTGTTTGCTATGTTTTATTTTGCTGGATTTTAACCCCCATTTTTTAAAATTAAACTGTCAAATCACACAAAGAAAACAACTATAAATCTGGACAGCCTGCACCATGTTGACTCAACATTGTGATCACTTCCTGCAGGTCTGCGGATGACATCAATAGATGTTACTTTGGGTGCAGGGGGCCTTTTCACCACTGCAGGCAAAGATCACAAAGGTGAGTGAAAAATGTCTCCTTCAGAGTAAGACACTGTGATAAATACATCCAGTTCTGTCTGCGGTTTATATCTCTAACCGCCACTAATTCACAGAGTGGGTTCAGTCTTTCTAATCCTCGCTTAACCAGCTGTGTATTTACAGCAAAAGCCCCAGGCAATAACTGCACACTATAACTGGTCTTAGATTGTTGGCAGATGGAGGTTTATTCCAATTTTACCAATTGCCTGGATGACCAGAGGATATGTTCTAAACATGACTGTGCCCCCAGTGACGCTCCGAGACCTCAACGTTTCTCCTGAAACTCCCAGCAGCTGCAGCATTACACTGGATATGAATCATTCATATGCCGAATGGTAGTTTTATGTGTCTCAGTAGTATGAATCACTAAAAGGTATTTCCCTTGGGGGGTGCACTTAAAGGTTTCCCAAGACAAACTTCCATGTTCAAACACGTTGTGATATATCTGCCCCACATTATCGTCTGCAGGCAGTGGTGGAAAAGTATTTACATAATTTAAAGAATGAGTAAAAGTAGAAATACAGCAATTCAGATTTAAAGTACTTAAAGTACATCAGCTAAATGTATCAGAGTATCAAAGGGTGAATTCCCACACTGTAACACTACCCTGTTCGACTTTTGCTGTGTGGTAGTTTATTCATCATAAAACAATTTTTATGACACATTTGTGTTGGCACTATACAAACATGACAACAATTAAAGGTCCCATATTATGCTCATTTTCAGGTTCATACTTGAATTTTGGGTCTCTACTGGAACATGTTTACATGCTTAAATGTCTAAAAAACACTTCATTTGTCTCGTACTGTCTGCCTGAATACACCTGTATTCACCATCTGTCTGAAACACTCCATTTTAGTGCCTGTCTCTTTAAGGCCCCCTGCCCAAAACCCCAGTCTGCTTTGATTGGTCAGCATTTCTGGGTCTTCCACATCTGTGCTCTTTATATCTCAGCACTGCAATTGCAGCATTTTCTGTATTTATAAACCACTTCCCTGGATTTGCATTGCTCAGTAGCAGCTTGGGTTGTGACATCACAAATTTATTTTATTTATTTATTTTTATTTCATTCATTGAAAAAAAAGAAAAAAAAAAACCGATACAATATAAACACAACATTCCCAAATCTGAATGAAATTGACGGATGTCCTGACAGTTTGTTTAAAGGCACAGTTTTTAGCATAGTTCAAACCAAAGACTCACAACGAGAGGAAACTGTTTTTAGAACATTGCAGAGAAGAATTGCAGCAGTGTGAACTGCGATTCAACTGGTTAAATTGCTCATGGCTGGTTTTATAATGGAAAACATGTCACCTTTTTCAGCAGCCAGTTAGCTTGTAGTGAGCCCTCTTTTTCCGTCACTCACTCTCACTATCATCATTCATATGTGAAGAAGCTGCAAATTATATTCAGCCACAAAATGAGCCTGGAAAACTGGAAATCAGAGCAGAAGTACAGAGAGTTGTTGCATTGAGATGATACACCGTCTCATCTAGTTAGCATTGGTCTGAACCAGCAGGTTTTTAGAATGTTGCAGAACGGTGTGTTGCAAGTAGTTGCAAATTTTAACCCATCTCATCGCGAATCTCTGGTCTGAACTGGATTTTTGAATATGGACTATATGCATTCATCCGTGGACTGAGTGTTTTGATACTTTCACAGTATTTACACAGCACCTACACCTGCTTCATATTAAAAAAAGACATTAAAATCTGACAGGGACCTTTAAAATATTAAAGGTATTAGAAATAGAGTTGACACATAGCTCCTCTACATGACAGAGCCTCAGGGTAGAAAAGCAGGAGCCACCTTAGGGCCTTTACCACGTCAGTTTATATTGTGTTTTAGTCACAAATGTGCAATTAATCAAACTGACACACAGATAACCTGGGGTCTTTGTGCCCCTGTGGGTCTGGGGCCTCAGGGGCAGTTGCTAGCTTTGCATTGCAGGAAAATCAGCCTTAGCAGTAGAGCTATGCTAATTCGAATATAGGCCATCCTAACCTGAATTACTTGTCAAATGATTTCCCAGTCACAAATAAGTCTCCGATGTTGACCCTTTGTGTGTGTTCAGTGTGCGACTAAAAATTCACATTGTCTTTAGATGTGAGAGGATGTCAGACTTTAATCTTTAAAAGTCTTTTTATAGTCTTGTCGTGCATGTGCATTGGTGATAATAAAGTAAAAATATTTACTTATTCTCCAAGTCCAGCCGAGAGAGTCAAACTTTTCAGTGAGGGGTTTCATTTGTTTAAAGTTATTGCAACAAGCTCACAGTGTCTCAGTGCTTCCGCTAATGTCTCTAATACTGATGAATGATGCACTGATGTAAAAATGTTCCACATTAGCACCTTTCTTATTTATAGCAAAGTCAATATGTGTATTACCAAAAAGAAGCTTGACTCTGTGGGTTAAAGCTGCGGAAGAATCGATTCTGTTCATGAATAATAACTTAAGTTTGCAGCAGGAACAAGAGTTCATCATGTCTGATATTTACACTCAACTTTATCTGTGTATTCAGAGAACATTAACGAATGAGAATAACCGCTCATACTGTACACTGAAGACGTGAGGTTATTTGAGTCCACACACATTCAGGGTGACTGAGGTCGGGCGCTCTGCATACAGCAGCTGACTGGCCTTCATCACTCAGATGGTCTAAATGACTGTCTGAGGCAGGTCTTACTGGATTAACCTTTACACTCTCTCACACACACACACACACACACACACATAGTAGGAGTCTGTTGGAGTCCTATTCCCTCCAAAGCAGCTATTGCTAGGTTTGCTGTTGCCAAACCACCATATGCATGGACCACATACAGTAATGTGCAGTGATCTTTAGCAGGCTGATTTGTCCTGGTGCCTGCAAGGTAATTTGGCACCCTGATCAGTTTCAGAACCACTGTCTTATTTACATTTAGCTCAAAAAGCCAAAGAGCAAAAATAGAAGAGAAGGAAGGAGAGAAAGACAGCTTTATATCATACATGTACACTTGTTTTTATTTAAAGTAACAGTGTGTAGGATTTAGTGGCACCTAGTGGTGAAGACTGCAGATTGCAGCTTCTCCATGTGCCATGTGACCCAGATGGAATTCCTGTAGTGTTCACTGTTGAGGAGGTTTTTACTGGGAGCCAATTTATTGTTTCTTATCTGTGAAATTAAAGTAAATAAAAGCTTCTTTTCCTCTGAGGGAAATGGTTTCAGCTTCCAAAAATAGACAGGAGGTCTGCGTCACTGCTATGTGTAGTTACATTTCAGGGAAGGTGCACGTCAGGCTGCGGTGTAGGTGACAACGCACGGCGTTGATTCAAGGGAGAAGTATAAATCCTGCTTTATCTGTAGAGGTCTTTTCCTCTCCTTAACAAATGGACCCAGTGATTTAAACCATTTAAAACACTGAATAAAGCAGTTTCATCTTAAAAATCAATTTTTCCCGATGCTGTTTGGCTCGTTATGGAGGGGCTTCTAACAACAATGGCCGATACAAAAAATGCAAAAAACGTGAATGGCCCTGTCTAGAGTCAGTGTTTGGTTTGTCCATTCAAGGCTACTTCAGAAACAGCAAAGGCAGACTCTGGACGAGGACCTGTTCTGTATGTGATACAAACAGCTCATTCTAAGGCAGCAGAAACACAGTGATTCTTATTTTCAGGTGATTATACGTTAGAGAAAACAAACTTATTATATTACATTCCATTTCTGCCAATACATCCCCCTAAATCCTACACACTGGACCTTTAAAGCTGCATATCAATGTTATTTTTGTTTGCTGGCCACTTGAGGGCAGCAGATCTAGCTAACAACAAAACTCACACATTATCGCCTTGTTGAGTTGCTATGTCAAATTTAACCATTTTTGTTTCCTTGTAATGTTTTTCATTTTCTACTCTATTTCTATTAAATTGCCATCTTATGATATAAATATGTAATTTCAATATTAAAATTCCTCTCCTGATTTCTTTGAAACATTCAGTTATGCCATGATTATCTCTCAGGTAGAGAATAATTCATTAACTGTTTTATTGTAATGTTCCTTTCTCTCTATTAATTTTCCTCCTGGGTGAAATTAGCATCCATATATTTGAGCGATTGGCTCGTTAAAAAACCTCTTACTCCGGCAGAATTTGTTTTCAGTAATGGCACGGGAGGATGGAGCCCCGCAGTGTTGAGATGTTATTGATTTAGAAAACGAATGAGCTTTTTGTTTTATTTGCTCACAAAGGTTTTCATTTATAATTCAGTCGCCACAGTGTGTGTTGAGGAGTTGAAGCCCACATAACCACCTTTTTGTAGTTTGAAGTTTGGGGAAAGCTCGTGAGCAGAGAAATCACTGCTGACTCTTGGTTAAAAACTGGATGGGAACCACAGCCTCCAGCACATTTTTATTAACCATAACACCAATCTTACCGAACCATAACCATAACCTAATTTGCCATAACCACAGATTTCCCTAACCTGAACCACACTGTAGCTGCTACAGATATTAAAGACAGTCAGGACTTTGTCACCCCATGTTAGCACTAAAACAAAAAACTCAAACAAAAAAAAAAACAAAAACTTGGTATCGCAAGCTTCTTCTTAGTCATTATTTTGAGATACAAACTCATTATTTGAGGAAAGTTTCTCATTATTTTAAGATACTAACAAATTATTTTTGATTAAGTTTCTTATTATGTTGAGATACTAACACATTATTTTGAGAAAGTTTCTCATTATTTTGTGATTCTAAGTCAATATTTTCAGAAAATTACGCATTATTTTGAGATATAACTCATTATTTTGGAAACCTTTTTATTACTTTGTGAGATATAATTTGTTGTTTAAGAGTTTCTTATTATTTTTGAGACACCGAGTCATTATTTTGAGAAAGTTACTTATTATTTTAAGATAATGAGTCATTTGTTTTAGATGTAACTCATTTTGAGACATTTTCTCATTATTTTGAAATATTAACACATTATTTCAAGAGAGTGACTCGCTGTTTTGAGATACAAACTCAGTATTTTGAGAAGATTATTTATTTATTTTGAGATAATGAGTCATTATTTTTTTAGAGTATTTTTTAGACTCATTATTTTTAGAAATAGAAAAAGTAAATTTTAGAGTTTACTTATTATTCTGAGAACATTTCTCATTATTTTTTAGATACCAAATCATTATTTTGAGTCAGCTTCTCATTATTTCAAGATGGTAACTTATTATTTCCATAAAAGTTCATTATAATGACTAAACTGGGCATTTTTTCATCACACAGGTGGAAATGTGCTTCCATAATAATGCACTTGTTTGTTACTTTTTGGCAAACATCAGCCAAATCAATGTAAGGTAATGTCAACATAGGTGTTGTGACGTCATCCTCCACTGTGGAGGGTGGGGAGCTGACAGATCAACCTGAGTCGGCCCCGATGGGCACAGTTTTAGTTGGAATCTTTTCTATTGCATACATTTGCAGCTTGGAGTTCAAATATCAGAGTACAACAACATCTCATCTTTAAACAAGACTATATGACCAATGCTGGAGGCTTCTCTGCCTCATTCAAATGTTTTTTCTAATCTGCTTTTAATGAATCACACTGCCCTTCCAGTAAAATGTTACCAAGTCAAATACATGTAAGCACACACTCTCACAAGTTACATAAGAGCTCTGAGCGCTGGTTCACTGCATCGCTTGTTACTTCAAAGAAAGGGGAAAAACAAAGCAGGAGAGAGGATGGGGTTTATTCCTTCTCATTCGTCAGTCAAGTTCTCCCTCTCTCTGTTAAAAAAGCTGAGCTAGCATTTGGTGTCAGCATGTTTAGGAGTGTGTGTGTGTGTGTGTGTGAGTGTGTATGTGTGTGTGTGAGAGGATCAGATGTCCCCCCAGACAATAAGACGCCCTTATTTAAAACAACTGAGAGAGGAAGAGAGACAGAGAGGAGGAACAATCAGGAGGCAGACTTTAAGAAAGAGTCAGAGAGGTTAGATTAAAGCCTCTTTCTCTCTCTGTCAGTGTTTTCTTTTCTTTCTCTGTGACTTTACATTGGACCAAATTCTAGACAAAGCTAATCCCACAGAAATGAAAAATAATTTGAGAGCGGAGGGAGACATTAGTTTTGCATTTAATCTGGGTTTTTGACACATTCCAAAGTAAAAGTAATGCCAGAATACTGCCTTTTATTCTATTATACCTCCACTCACTCTGTGTGTTTCTTAATGCTTTGGACTTCATTGTAGCGATTTATGCCCCCAGATCTCTGCACAATGTTAACATAACTGATGCAAATTATGGACAAAACTATAAAAAGTAATATTCTGGAGTTAGCCAATCTTTACAGAACCTCTCTATCATCTTATTTCACAGCTCTCAGATGAGCTCCAGCTAAATATTTACTCTGACTCCGGGTTGCCATTCGACCATAAACGTGATAACCTCTGAGTGTTTCTGTCTGAGAGCAGGCAGCTGGAGATTAGTGGTGTCCTTGTAAGAACCTTAATTTGAAGACTGTTCTTTCCACTTTGTTGATAAGACCTAAACACTAACAGCTGGTTCCAGAGTGGTCCTTATTTGGAGCATTTTGGGTATATTATTAAAGGATTCCTCAGAGCAGGGGTTTAAAAGTCGAACACTGTACACCCCACCTCACACACACATAAAATAGTGCAACATGTAAAATGGTACTATTCATTTATTTAATTTGTCTATTATTATTCTTTGTCTTAATTTAATTTGGGAGATGATTGTGCTCCATGATTTGGGGAATTTTTGGGGTGTAAACGGGAAGGATATAATGATGCCATGATATCAGTTAGTTAGCTTTGGCTACAACTTGAGTCCAATATTTTATGCCGCCGTGCAGGCGACAGCCATGGCTGAAAGCATCAAGTTTCAGGTTGTCTGAACTTGAGGGTATTTCTTCAAATTTGGTACAAACCTAGAATCATCAGTGCCCTGATCTCAATTTTGGTTGTCAAGGTCAATGTAACCAACACATTCTCATTGACTTTTCATGTCCAGATATGACGTACAAGGTACCCTGGGTGCGTTGGTTGTTGACATTCTGGGACACTGTCTCAACTTTAGCCTGTTAATCGTCTGTTTTCAAAGTACACTTCCATTTTCACAGGAATTGTACAGTTTGCATACAGTCTCTTTCAAAATAAACGCACTCCATCAATACAACACTGCAAATTCAACAACGAACGCACGTGGTTAGGTTTAGGAAAAAAAGAACAGGGTTTGGCCCTATAATTTTTTGGGACACAAACACCGCTCTCCCGGGTGAAAGTTGGTGTTTGTTGGACCCATCCACCACCCCTCTCGTCTGCCTCACTCACAGTAACAATAATGGCAACTGGCCATGTATCATGCCAGTGTTAAAGGACGGCTTTTTTCATCTGTGTCTGACACCGCAAGTCACTGCCCAAACACTGGATTTTGACAACTTCAGAGTTAGACTAGTTTGATGTAACCCTGTCCATCTCATTCTTGTGAACACCATATCTCTAGAACATCTTGAGAGAATTTCCTCAAATTTGGCACAAACGTCCACTTGGACTCAACAGTAAACTGATTAGATTTTGGTGGTCAAAGGTCACCGTGAGCTCGCAAAACATGCGTTTGGCAAAATCTCAAGAATTTTACATTTCACACAAACGTCGCATAGGATAAAATGATGAAGTGATGACATTTATATCCAAAAGCTCAAAGGTCAGCTTGACTGTGACGTTATAATGTTCTGCAAAAACACTTTCTGTCCATTATTCAACATCATAACATAACATAAAGGAGAGACATTTGGTCAGATATTGAACTGGTGACACTAATCTGTCCACCTTGGATTTGTGCTAACTGTATAAACCCGTTCTCACTCCGAAGTCGCCAAAATCCAACGCTTGGTCAGTGACTTCTGGTGTCAGACACACGCATAAAAAGTTGTCTTTTCATGTTGGCACAATACACATTATTGTTGTTTAACGGTGCCTAGCAGTGTCAGGGGGAAACGCAACAGGACAATAACGAAAGTTTAGGTGGCAGATGTCCAAGTAGGACAGGCGGGAGGGGTGGTGGATGGGTCCAACAACCACTGACTTTCACCCGGCAGGGTGTAGTTTGTAAAGCCAAACCTTGTTCTTTTCTCCTGTGAACACAGAAGTGTATTTTAAGAAACAGACAATGCATGTAACAGGCTGAAGTTGACACAGCGTCCCAGAACGTCCACAACCAACGCACCTAGGGTACCTTGCATCTCGTATCTTGACGTGGGTAGTCCATGAAAATGTCTAAAATGTGCTCAGGCAAGTTCTGTAGTTACTGTATAAGGAGGGTCTTTTTCTGTTGTTATTAAGTGGCTTAATGAGGTTTAGTCATGACTATAATACTCTCAGGAAGTGTAAGTCACCCTGTCTATAAAAATATATGCTTCATGGATGTGTATTCAGATATGATTTGAGTTATGACTTCCAGAAGAAGTCCGAATTTTGAAAGAAAGAATTTTCTCGCCTTTAATTCACTGTCTTTCTGCCACACACACACACAAGTCCTCAGACCATGCCCCTCATGCTGTCAGGGGTGTGTTTGCAGAGGTCACAAAGTCATGTGTGTTTCTCAAGTTTCTCAGCCGCCTCTCTGCCCTCACACATACATATCACCATAGTAACGTTACATTAATTGTCCTGGCAACATCACACTGTAAATATGTATTAAAATTTCAGCAGCTCAGGACTCACATCTTGTGTCCTGCTTCAAGTCAGTATTGACTTTCTCAATATTAAACCACAATCTGTCTCTGACTTGATCAAGTTCTTAAAGTTGCCTAAACATAACCATCCATCCATCCATTCATCCTCAGCTGACACAAGTTGATTTTATGGGGAAATACTCTGATATTGATCGTTTGGCCTTGTTCAGCAGTTCTTTATTTATACTGAACAAAAATATAGGCTGCTTTAAAAACATAATCAACACAATGTACAGCCTCGCTCTCACACCAGTGTGGCTTTTAGTGCTAGTGTTACTCAAAATTCAATCACATTTTTCATTAACCCCGGGGGAATCATCTCCCCTCACACACACACACACACACACACACACACACTACAGTATACACGCTTCTTGATGATGATAAACATGTTGGAAGTGATTTTTCCATCTGCCTTTCCTTCCTTCCACCATCTGCCATCGCCAGCAACTCTCAGAGCTTCAGCTCTGTTTGTGTTCAAAGAATAATGCCCTCCTCTTTCTCCTCCTCCTTTTTCTTCATCTCTGTGCTGCAGAGAAATCCCTTTTTCCATCTCTGACACAGTGGCACCCATAATGACCCCCTGTTTATCTTTCTCATCGTGCACTGTACACATATTCTGTTCACTGTGGGTCAGTTAGTTTTTCTTACTTTTGATTAAACATGTATTTATTTCAGAAAATGCATGTAAGCACAATATCAACTGCAACAAAGTTATAAATGAAAAACAGATCCAGGCTCCTTGTTTCCCTCTGTTTCCAGTCTTTATGTTGAGCTAAGCTAACCAGCTGCTGGCTCCAGATACAAATTCAGCTTACAGATATGATCAGTCGGCCATGCTAACAAGATGTAAAATCCCTGTGAGACGAATCAGTGGCACCGTCATGGAAGGATTACTGGGCAGGCCAACTGGGCAGAGGTCCATGGGCACAAAGTGTGAGGGGGGCCCCCCTGGCCCTCACCTGCAAAATGTCACTCGAATTAACACACACTGAGCAGGAAGAGATTCAAAATGATCATGAAGAAATGCAAAGGAACTGCAAAGAGATACAAAATAACTACTAGAAGATGCAAAACAACCACAAAGATGACCAAAAATGACAAAAAATTATGTCTTGCTCCTATCTAGGAGAGGTGGGGGGCTTTGTGCATATCTCATTATCCACCCCTGGGCACCTCGCTCTGACATCTCCCCATTTAATGCATCTATAGGTCCTGTTTGTGCATGTGTGTGTGTATTTTGGGCTTGTGTGTAAAAGAATGAATTTCCCCTCGAGGATTAATAAAGTATATCTTCTTTCTTCTTTCTGCAAACCATGGATATGTCACATTTGTGGGTTATTATGAAGCAGGTATGCTGAAACTTTCAACAATGCTGTGGTTAATGTGCGGTTGGGTTTAGCCACAAGAACCACTTGGTAATGGTTGGGAAAAGATCATGTTTTGGCTTAAAGTATTCACTTTTTGTGGAGTGATCCAAGCAGGAAATGCAGCAATGTCTTGCTAAAAAACAACCATGTTTGGTGGCCAAAAAGCCTCTGGAAACACAGAGATGACTTGCTGAAGAACAAACAGTTTGGTTGGTTGTTGGTCTTGAACAGCGGTCTGAAGGTTGGCAGGTGCCTTGCCTGGGTGACACACCATCCACCATCCCCTCCACCTCCTGATGACAAAGTCAGTTCATACACTGTCATGTTAGAAATGTTGATATGCTGCACATGATACATACAAATGTAATGTAGCCGTGGTTTGCAGAAATGATAATGGCAATATTTTCCTCTGGTGAATGGCCGATCAGTGGTTGGAAAACCAGCTTTGGGAAGCAGAGAGGAATACATTAATATTTAGAGTTTTTGTTTAAGATCATTTCATGAAATTTCCTTTTACACCCTGGCAGATGATTAATGATACTTTTCATTCTGCAACATAACCTTTTCAACCTCTGTGTTAAAGCCAAAAGACATGTTGGGCTGTTTGTCTCCATCTGTCAATCAGCTGAGCGCAGAAGTGTCGTAGACTCGCGGGGATGCTGAGAGATGAGATTAAATATAGTCTGTAAAAACCGACTTTTATCTGATGTTTTGGTTTTCCCTCAGTAGGGATACCCGTTTGTGTATATTTGATTGACAGTGTGGGTTCTTGAAATTTCAAGTCAGTGTTTCACCACAAAAATGGTCTATTAATATTTGATGGGTGAAGAAAAGAGAACAGTTTCTCTGTCTTAGTTTTTGTGAGGAGAGATTCCAAGTTTGAAGGGAAGTGGGAGAACAAAACATTTCAGAGGACGAAGTGACATTAAATCTGGTCATACTTTCCAACCCATCCCACATCCAAAACCAAAATCTTCTACAGTACTCCAGGACTGTTCTGTTGTAACAGTATGTAATGTCATGCTGTCAGTTTAGGAGTCATTCTATGGAGCAGACCTTTCAGAGCACTGAGACACTTAAGAGGAATAAGACAGTAGAATTCAGAGCAGAGAGCTGGTGGTGCTGTTTGTTCAGTGGAGTAGTGGCGCCATCCACTGTTAAAGACTTTAAACAGCACATAATTCCACAGAATAATAATCTGAGTTTACTGCAAATAACACCTAGGTTACGAATAACAACCCTACCTGTTCCTGACCTGCCTCCGTCCTCTCTTCCCTGGTAATCACCTCATCCTTCTGTCTCTGACTCCAAGTCCTGCCTGCTTCCTTCCTGGTTCTCGTCTACTCGTCTCTGGCTGCATGGTGCTGCACCAATCCTGTTTACTCGGGTCTTCTTCAAGATCAACAATCATCATCTGAGTGAAAAAGAAATGCATTTGGAGCCAGAGTGTGCAGCACCTATTTACTACCTTCAAAAATAAGACAGTTTAAATCAACTGGAGACTGGTGTTCAGTCAAAACAGAAATGATAAAAGTGAAATAATAAAAAAGAGACATAAAATAGATTAATGCAATCAAAATATTTAAATCAAGAGAGCAGTTGAAATTAAATATCAAAAGCCAAGCTATAGTATGAGCTTTAAGATTATATTTTAAGATATAAAAAAACTCTTGTCTCAGATTCTGTTTGTGATATTCATGGACAGGATCTCAAGACACAGGTGAGGGGAGGAAGAGGTCCGGTTTGGTGACCTCAGAATTGCATCCCTGCTTCTTGCAGATGATGTGGTTCTGTTGGCTTCATCACACCGTGACCTCCAGCATGCACTGGGGCGGTTTGCAGCCGAGTGTGAAGCAGCTGGTATGAGAGTCAGCACCTCCAAATCCGAGGTCATGGTTCTCTTCCAGAAAACAGTGAACTGCCCCTTCTGGGTTGAGACTGAGTGACTGTGCCAAGCAAGGGAGTTCAAGTATTTCGGGGTCTTGCTCATGAGTGATGGTAGAATGGAGCATGAAATGGATCAGCGGTTTCATGTGACTTCTGCAGTGATGCAAGCGCTGCGCCGGACTGTCATGGTGAAGAGGGAGCTGAGCCAGAAGGCAAAGCTTTCAGTTTACTGGTCCATCTACGTCCCAACCCTCACCTACAGTCATGAGCTCTGGGTAGTGACCGAAAGACTGAGATCGAGGATACAACCTGCTGAAATGAGTTTCCTCTGTGGGGTGGCTGGGCTCAGCCTTAGAGATAGGATAAGGAGCTCGGACATCTGGAGGGAGCTCGGAGTAGAGCTGCTGCTTCTTTGCATCAGAAGGGGTCAGTGTGGCTGAGTGGAAGCAATGGGACTTCAGTGTTACCTCATGCTGTTCCAACAGTCAGCTGCAGCGCAGTGACGACCCACATTGTCTTTGTTGTGGAAATATGTCTCTTGATAAAAGGGATCTGCTGCAGCGGTGCAACACTTGTTGAGCTGAGTTTGACATTTATGCAGTTTTAAAAATTGAATGTAAAGTCATTTTCTGATGGTCTGATCAGAAACTGACTCTAGAGCTCCTTCACTGGCTGTTTTATGAGTATGAATGATCAGTAGTTCATTTTTCTTGCTCTGCTTTGTTTCTTTATCAAATTAGCATATCAAACAGTGTCCGTCTGGATTGCAATGTGTGATTTTAGGCTGAAAATGGTTCTTTTCCCGCTATGGAGGCAGTCAGGTTAATGGAAACTATGGGCACATTTCTCTATTGTGTGCCTCCTCGTCTTCTCTCTCCTCCGTCCTCCTGCCTGTGACCCCGAAATCGATCTCAGCGTGCCATCATGAAGGATGTCTAAATTCTTGTCATGGCTAGATGGTAACTTTAGACTTTCACGAGCCACTTCAAAACATTCTTGCCTCAAGGTCTTGTTAGGTTTAGGCTCAAAAAGCACTTAAGGTTGGGGAAAAATAATGGTTTAGGTTGATCCTCAGTTCTTAAAATGCATCTCGAGAGGGGAGGAGGCTTGCAAGAGGAGCTATTAGTGAGATTATGCAGGTGTTTCCTTGGTAAATGTCTCTCTAGCACCTGAGACGTAGAAGAGGTGTGACACACAGCTGGTGATGCAGCTGTGTCACATGTTATAATTAATTAATGCTGCTTTAAAATAATGGGTCTGAAACAAGGATATCTCCTTTCGTTAAATGCCTCTTCTTTTGTCTCTTCCTTGCCTCCTCTGCTCACTTCTCAGGTGGATGGATTGTTAAACAGGCATGCCGGGTACAGGCCCAAAGCGTCAGCCCCCTGGCCTTCAACTGCAAAATGTCATTCAAATTAATATGTACCAAAAAAAGACACAAAAAAACAGACACAAAATCACACAAAAAGACAATATCACTACAAAGAGACACAAAGGAACCAGAAAAAACACACAAAATAATCTCAACGAGGCACAACACATCTACAAAAAGGGACAAAGCCAGACACAAAATGAGTATAGGGAGACACTAAATGACCTCAAGGAGACACAAAATCACTACTAAAAGTGACAAAACATCCAAAAATAAACAAGAAATGACCCCAAACGACACAACATGAACTAAAAAAGACACAATATGACTGCAAAAAGGGGTAAAATAATAACAAATAACTATAAAAGGAGAGCAAAAAGACAAAATGACTACAAAAAGGGGTAAAACAACCAAAAAAGATGCAAAAGAACTACAGAGACACAAAACAAACCCCCCCCCCCCCCCACACACACACACACACACACACACAAAATTACCTAAAAGAGACACAGAATAATGGCAAAAGGCAGCAAAACAACCTAAAAAAAAAGACAAAATGATCTCAAGGAGATACAACATAACCACAAAAAACAGACAAAACAATCATAAAGCAAAATAGCTACAACAAGGGGCAAAACAGCAATATCAACAACAAGACACAAAATGACCTCAAGGAGACACAAAGGAACAAAAAGGATAAAACAAGGGCATAAAAAGGGGCATAAAAGCTAGAAAGAGTCACAACATGACCACAAAAGACACAAAATAATCTCAAGGAGACACAAAATTACTACAAAATTGGCGAAACAACCAAGAAATAGACACAAAACAACCAAAAAGAGACTCTAAATAACCTGGAAGACACAAAATAACTACAAAAAGGAGCAAAACAACCAAAAAGAGCCACAAAATAACATGAAAGAGACACAAAATAACTATAAACAGAGGCACAACAACAAAATACACAAAATGACCCCAAGAAGACACAAAATAACCTGAAAGAGACACAAAATAATGAGAAAAGGGGGCACAACAAACAAAAAAAAGACACAAAATGACCAAAAATTACACAAACTGACGATGAAGTGACACAAAATGACAATTACAAAAAGAGACAAAATAACCATTAAGTCTCTGTATGTGTTTCCAGTAGGTAATGGTAGGAGGGATGAAGACATGAGGAGAGGGGCCGAGGAAAGGAATGAAGGATGTACAGGTGAAGTTGATAAGCCTTGATTAGTAGCTCCATGTTAGTGAGAAACATGGTCAGGGCTCCGAATACCAATGAAAACAGAAAAAAAAAACTGCAGAAGAAGTGATCAGAAAAGTTAACAAGCTTTCCATTCTACTGTGTCATTTTGTGATCGCAGCAGCTGAGGCTGGATATCTGGAAAAGCAGCTGCTCAAAATGACTGAGAGGCCGAGAAGGGAACAGAGACTGATGAGAAGCCAAGCTCCTCCAAATCTGGATCGCCTGAGTCCAGAGAGAAGGACATTAAGCCGGGATGGAGTCTGGCAGACGACCTCGGGTCCAGTGGGGAATTATATGATATTACTAAACGCTTTGCCACCATGAAGGACAGTGAGCTTCAAATACATGGTGAGTAAATGCCTCTGCTTCCATGCTGCTGCTTACAGAGCTGCGCATTGGCACCATCTTGTGGCTGAATGGAGCAACAGCAACAATGTACGGAAAGAGACAGTCTACCCCAAACCAAAACTACACATATTTCCTCCTACTTGTAGTGCTATTTATCAATCTTGATTGTTTTGGTGTCAGCGGTAGAGATGTCTGCCTTCCCTTGCATATAATTACACTGGATTGCACTCAGCTTGTGGTTCTCAAAGTGCCAAATAAATGGATAAATGAATAAATGACACATTTGAAAAAATGTGTTGGTAGTCGTACCAAACCACCAACACGAAGCTTCGGTATTTGATTTGATTTTTGATTTGATTTATTCATTTTGAACATTAAAAAAAGATAAAATAAAATAAATTACAATATATTGTAGAATGAACAGACTTATGAGAGACATAAATTCACATTTCATGGCCAAAAAGGAGTCGGAAGAGGCAACCTGCTTGTCTAGCCCTATCCCCAATCCGACCTGGGAATGAAACTCAACAATCAGCTATCTTTCTTCAGAATTGCAAACTGAACAAACACACACTGAATGTACAATTGAAAGTGGAGACCATTTTGGCATCTAGGAAAGCTTAAAAAAGCAACTTTTTTGATAGATTTCTGTGTTTTAAAATCAAACCCAGGAACCAGGAAGTCCAAAGAAGAATCTGATATATTCTGATAATGCTGCAATTTCAAAGCCACATGAATACATTCAAAGGCTTGTGTTCTTGTGCACAGTGCACAGTTTATAGTAGGCATTAAGGATAGACCGATACATCGGGCCGATATTTGAGTTTTTTACTTGTATCAGCATCAGCCGATACGCGCATGGGTTCGCAGATTTATTTTTCCCTTTTTTTCATTTGAAAGTATGTGGTTAATTTGAACAAAGCTATTGAATCCTACTGTGTACAGTAGTTGTTGATTTATTTATGCTTCAGATTAAATATTTGTTTATTTTTATAAAGACACTACTGGAAGATTTAAGAGCACTGACCTCTTTTTTTTTATTTGAATGTATAATAATAATATTCTACCTGTTCTACCTCAACTTTCCATCTTGTTTTAGTATTTTTTACTGTTCAATAAATGTTTCTTATTTTAAACTTGAGACCTGTAATATTTGTTATCATTGTGTCCTTTTTTTTTATGTAAATTGAGGGAGCAAAAGCAGTATCGGCCCCAAATATCGGCTCAAGAAAATCGGCAGTCCATAATCGGTCATCGGCTAAGGGTGATGGAAAAAAATCGGTATCGGCATCAGCCCTAAAAAATCCATATCGGTCTCTCCTTAGTAGGCATGATACAGCATGTGGTGCCAATGCAAAAACAACAAATTCCTTACCATCAGTTCCCTGACACAAACAAAAGTCAGAACCCATCGAACTCAGACTGTGGCTTATTGTTTATGAAAAATGCAAAATCATGGTGTGTGTGCAGAAAGTAGGACTTTGCTGTCACGTTAAGGTCGTGCCTTTCTTGGTAATGGGTAATAAGGTGTTCTTGGTCAACACACACACACACACACACACACACACAAACACACTCTAAAACACATGCAAATAATATATTTTGATATACTTTGCATGCAAAACCCAAAAAAACAGTCACGCAGGCTTCAATGCAAAGTTGCATGCACACACAGATTTTTATGTAACAATACAAAAACAAGCATGCAAACACAGCACCAAGTCAGGCGGCATTCACGTTCTCATGACTCACACATTGTGTGAACACTTGGGTTTATAAGTAACTGTGTGTGTCCTTGTGTGTGTGTGTGTGTAAATCCACATATATGTGTCTGTGTACTGGATGCATGTGAACCCCCTGCAAGCTGCATGGTCTACTTGTCCTAATTGAGAAAATGTCAGTGATCTTTGGTTTACTCATCAATCCACATGTTTAAACTAATAGAGTGCGACAAGGAAAACAAGTTGAAGAATAACAGTAAAGGTAGAGACTTCTTGTCAGGAAGCCATAATATTAAACCTTTAAGTTTGTTTTCAGAGAGTGGTTGAATCAACTTTATCATTGGGGTCAAGATTTCTTGTTTTAGGTGTTCACTGTATGGTATGGGTTAAAATCCTGACAGGATACAAGTTGTCCTGCCATTAAAGGTCCAGGATGTAGGATTTAGGGGGATACACTGGCAGGAACGGAATATTGTATTACAAGTATGTATGTTTTAGTGAGTGTATCATCACCTGGAAATAAAAAATTGTTGTGTCTTCGTTACTTAAAATTGTTTGTCGACATAGGGAGCAGGTCCTCGTTTATGGAGATTGCCTTGTTGCACCACCATGTTTTTACAGTAGCCCAGAATGCACGAACCAAACACTGGCTATAGATATGCCCTTCGCGTTTTTGTATTGGCTACTGTCGTTAGAAACCCCTCAGCAACAATTTAGCCATTGCCAAATGTACTTGGGAAAAGGGGCCCCTGAAGGCCACTTTTTGCAATGACAGCTATAAATCCCCTTTACCTTCCATTAAGGCACTACAGTCAAGGAAGAATTATTGCACAGACCTACGGGCAAAGGCCCTGGGGCCCAAAGTGTAAAGGGGGCCCCTTGTCCTTCACCTGCAAAACGTCACTCAAATTAACAGGAAGAGATTTAAAATGACCATAAAGAGATGCAAACAGCCTCAAAGAGACACAAAACAACTACAAAGAGTTTCAAAACAACGACACAAAACGAGGCTAAACAACTAGAAAGTGTGTGTGTCTTGATCCTGTGTAGGAGAGATGGGGGTACCTTATGGATATCTATGCCCCGGGGCTCATGGATTTATACTACGCCCCTGTAAACAGTGCACCGCCACTCCCCGCAAAACCCCCCTAAGTGGGGCCCCTTCAAAAGATGATACCATTCCTTAGGACGTTCAGCTAGCTACCTGTAACTGTCATACACACAATGTTAGGTATAACCATCACCGCAACCATCAGGACCTCGATGGGCTTTACTCGGGGCCCCTCAGAATCTAGGATCGCCACTGGCAGCCGCTCTCTGATGGCCGACAAAGCTTTAGTAAAGACCATCAGTTCTGCAAACACAGTAGTGTCACCAGCACAACCCAAGATCTAGCTTCTCTGTCAGAGGGGCTCGTTCAGAGGCCCCAACTGAAAACTGAGCATTGTTATGCAACCGCCATGTGTAGCCTCAGGAGAGGTGGTCTCAGGTAACTAGACTTTTTTCCACAGTGCTGTGTCAGCGCCAGTGAAAGGTCTGGAAACATATAATTATTCTGCTATGGGGGGAAATGCTGTGGCTTGTTTGTATTTGTTTACACCAATCACAATCATCTTGGGCTTTGCTAAGATCAGGATACCATGACAGGTGCACTGCCATTAAAATGGCGAATGTTCTGCAAAAGAGAACGCCACAAAAAAAAAACAGTAATGACAATTCACAGTGTCAATGTCTTCAGTTTCGTCAGAATAAAAGTCCTCTGCTACTTGTATGTTTTTGCAGGGGGGGCAATTACACATGTTCTAAATATTGACCCCTGCCCCCCTGAAATCTACACCTACGGCAAGATATATGTGGCTCGTAGATGATATCCCAGAAGCTCAATTCAACTCTGACTGGCCGTGTCAGAAAACAGCTCAACATCAGCCACAAAAGTCCTGTAAAACCAAGTCTGGGCTTTTCTGAAGTTGTTTTCATTGTAGATCTTTACAACAATTCACCAAAAGACCAAAGCAGGCACGCCTCATAGTGGGGATTTTGAAAATGGTACATGCAGATAGTGGATGAGGGGCAAGAACGTCAGCCTAAATAGCCACAGTCTACAGGACAGATAGCTACTGTTAGGTCGATGTTGGCACATGGAAAAAGACAGGTGCATTGTGTCTTTGATGTCTTTATCATAGGTTTATGAAGAGAGAAGGTGATGCTAAAATTTTGCTTTTATGTTAGTTAATAAGGAGAAAGACTGGGTGCACATCCTTAAGCATAACTCCCTTAAAATCAAATAGTGAGACCTCTAACGTGCCTGTTTTTAGTATAGGCCTACATACTATCCTGCTCTGTACTTGGCGGGTACCTGAAGGCATCACAAATGATGCCTTGTCTTTATCTATTTTTCATACCTGGAAAGATCCTAAAAGTAAATCCAGCCATGCTTCCATTGAAACCACAAAGCAATGACCCCTTTGTTCATAGCAAATCCACCCTTTTCTCTGTCTTAAAATTTATGATTTTTATGCAGGTTAAGGTTAGTTTAAAAACATTTAGGTGAAGTCTATTACCACAACTACTTCTACAACTACAACTAATAATAATAATAATGATAATAATAATATCAGTTTCTAGTTTCATTATCCTCCATCATTAACTGGTATTTATTCTTTTTTTTTTTTCTTCTTTTTTATTGCGCACAAATTTGAGTGGATGCAGTTTAATCAGTGGTAAAAAGAGTTTCGATGGCTGCACAATCAGCAGTCACGTTAATCTGCACAGCATCATCATCCTCATCAGAGCACGAGCAGCGTGTTTCCCCTCCACCCTGCAGGTGATGATGATGCTGCTGCTGTGGGCGGAGGCTTCCGCTCCTGATAATAGCCCGAGGACTCTGCTGGTCTCCAACTAGTCTGGGACTCAAACCAGCCTGACAATAAACTTTTCCACTGCAAAGACAAACTGGGAGACGACACAGAGGAGATCAGCCTCCCGGCAGGTGAGTCTCGTGTTTTTTACTTTACTTTAAAAGTGCGGCTGAAATATCGCGATGGACATTCAAACGGTTTTGTGACCTGATGGATTTAATTAATAGGAGTTTTGTCTCGTATGTTGGTGTAAAATTTGTCACGGCTAATGCCCACAGACACGTTTAACTGCATAAATATGCTATTAAAATATTGTAATTAAAATAAAGGGCGCTGATCCACAGGAATTAAAAAGAAAAATATCAGAGGTTGAAAAGTACAGTGGAAAACTGATTACTGAGTCAGCTGAAAAAGTCCCTCAAGGAGAAAAAGAGAGCCAACTTGGCTATATGATAGATAATTCAGCAGCACATACTTTATAACAATATAAGTATACAGTGGTGGAAAAAAGTTTTCGGACACCCCATGCATTTGTGAAATATTGCACTAAGAATCACTCTTAGGTCTTCAAGTGCAATTTCTTTTAGTACAGTCACAGCCAAAATACTAAATAAATCCTAAAAAACCCATTAAAAAATTAAAATTGATTGGTTCCATGAAAACACATAAGAAATTTTGAGTATTGGGTCATTTTGGTACCAGTGATGAAGGTCGTTCTTTTTATTAAAAGACACAATTTTTGTTGCCAAGCTTCGTGTCTACATAAAGCCAGCACATTTGAAGGTTCTTCAGACACAAAAATGGCTAAAACAAGGAACCTAACGCAGGAAACACGCCTGAAGATAAAGATTCTCAGCCAGGAAGGGTACAGCTGCCGCCAGATAGTCAGGAAGTGCAGATGCAGTCCTTCAGCAGTTGGATACACTCTGCAGAAATACAGACGAACCAACAGCTTGGAAGACAAACCAAGATCTGGGTGTCCAAGGGTTTCTTCAGCAAGAAATGACCGCATCCTGATCCGCATGTGCAGGCAAAACCGCCGAATGACATCACAGGAGCTTCAGCAGCAGTGGTCAAACCAAACTGGTGTCCAGTGTTCCACCCGCACTGTACGTGGCCGACTTTTAGATCATGGCTTAAGGTCCTACAAGGCTATCAGGAAGCCCCTGATCAATGAGAGACAGAGGTTAGCCCGGCGTCGTTGGGCCCAGGCACACAAGAACTGGACAGCCAGGAATTGGAAGAAGATTTTGTGGTCAGATGAGTCCAGTTTCCAGCTTTATCTTCCTCCTACTAATGTGAGGGTACGCAGAAGGCCAGGCGAAGCATTATCTCCAGCATGTACAGTACCTACTGTCAAGCATGGTGGAGGCAGTATCATGGTTTGGGGATGCATGAGTGCTGCTGGTGTTGGTCATCTCACTGTCTGTGATGGCACATTGAACTCTACCAAGTATTGTACCATTCTCGAAACCCACATGCTCCCTTCTGCGCGTGCACTGTTCCGTCGAGGTAAAAACTGGATGTTTCAACAAGATAATGCCCCTTGCCACACATCCAAGGCCAGTAGAACATGGCTGCAGGAGCACAGTATCTAGGTCTTAGAGTGGCCAGCTCAATCCCCAGACATGAGCCCCATTGAAAATCTGTGGTGGATTATCAAAAGGTCTGTTTCAAAGCATAAACCAAAGAATTTAGAAGAATTAAAAGCAGTAATTCAAGAAGAATGGGACAAGATTACCCCTCAACAGTGTGAAAGGCTCGTGGGGAACATGCCAGCCAGGATTAGAGCTCTACTACGTGCCAATGGCAGGACTACTAAATATTAATTTGATGATGTGATGGTTTATTTATTTTTTGTTCAGTTTTGAACACATTCTCTGTTATTTGTTGACTTTGATACCGACAATGTTGAGAACTGACATATTGAAACTGTCAAGAATTTAGTTTTGTTAGTTTTTCTTGTAAACAATAAACAAAAAAATATAATTTGTATTTGTTTGTATCTGTCTAATGCAGCCACACCTTTTGAAACACAGAAAAGATTTTTCCACAAATATTTCATGATAATATTTGAGATTGTGTAAAATTTTAAGGGTGTCCGAAAACTTTTTTCCACCACTGTAGTAAAGTCCTTTTTCACTGTAGTAATATGAGATAAATTATAGAAATTAAAACAGCATAAATTACAGCAACCATATATTTGAACATATCTTGCTTCAGGTATATTTTGTATGAAAACCAAACTTTTTATTATACTTTTAATATCACAAGGTATAAGTATATGCTATAACTCATACTTTATTGAAATAATTAAAACAGCCACAATGAAATAAACCAGAGAATGAGAATATTATAGGAATATGATGGCAAAAAGTCATAATTATTAATATGATCACATCACACCATGCTTTACTTAAAGAACATGATGTAATGAAGTGATAAAGATATAACATTTCTGCATTTGAATATATAAAAAACAAAGGGACCTATGTTATATAATTTTTGAGTTGTGTACTTACATTTTCCCAAATGTTTCCAACAATGCTCAGAAGTCGGGCAGCATGACAGCTCCCAAAGCTTATCCTAAAAATGGTTTCTGTCATTAAAGAAATAATGTTTATGATAAGTACGGGTTTAATTAGCTATTTGATGCGATTAAAAAAAGGGGTGTGACATTATGATTGACAGCTGTGTGTTTCAACTGGTGTGCTTGTGTTCAGTGGCTCTGTTCACGAGTGGGTAGGACAGGTTTATGGGTAGGAACTTGATACCACAGCTCAACTTCCCGAATGCTACTGCGCAAGTTCTGGCTCCAAAAGTGCAATATTTGGCTGTGATTTTTTTACAGTGGAAGGAGAGATACGTTGTTCATCGTTATATACAGTCTATAGATCAAACCCAGAGGAATCGGTAGTTTAATTCAAGAAATGGTGCGTTTCATTTGGTCGCCTGTCAGTGGTTTAACAGATAACCTTTACTGCGTTCTTTTGCCCTAACTTCTGATGAAACACGAGATACATCAGCTGAAACATCATTTAAAATCATATAGTGTTGCCAAATTTTACTCAGTAAATGCTTTCTGTCTGTGTTTATCAAAACACAAATCAGACAAGCCAGTTAAATGGTATAAGCTAGATAGCTAGCACCCCTGCAATCCCTTTGCCTCACTCCCCACCTAAAAGACTACCTCACTGGGAGGAGAGTGGGCTGCAACTCCAGAGATGGACCTTCAGTTCCGTGGTGGTAACTCATATTTAACCACTGCAATACCCAATTGCTGGTGGGGTCACAGCAAACTGGTGGCCAGTAGCAGCGCTGAGTGTAACCTGGGTAACGGCAGCAACAGAAAGTTTGCTGATCTGGTGGTGAGTTGGTCGGCTTAATTCGAGTTGCTACAGGGTACTAATGAAGGTCCATGACCCCCACCAGTCAGCTACCACCGCAAATAGAGTCTACTTCTGTGGGAAATACCGTTCAACACACGTATGACGTTAGTTTTAGTATGACTGTTTTTAATGATATCAGCACTTGACCTCATCACAATTTGTTAGCTACGCTTACTGTATGGATAAGTGTTAGACGACTCATCTAATGCTAATGGTAAGTTAGCAAATTAAGGTTAGCTATTTTGTAGCATGACATAGTATGATTGAATATAATGTTAAGAAAACTTTTATACATTTTCTTGTCTGTCATTATGATTCCTGCCAGAGCTGTGTCAGATAGATTTTCCATCTGCAATATGGTGGTTGTTTAACATGACGACACACTCCCACAGTCCCGTGCTGCTTCATCAAAGTCTCTTTTGTTGAGAGACCCTGAGCAGCAGAAAGTACATATTGTGTGTTTAAGTAAAGGGTAGTTATGTAATCCTGAATTTTACAGCAACAGTGTTAAAAGGGCTGTGTGTCTGGTTTCAAGGCCCCACACCCCCGTGGTCCACCCATATATGTCTTTTTATTTATTTGCATATTGGATTCCTCATCAGGGGTTAATGTAATTTTTGTTGGTTTGTGAAGTTTGGTGGCTCTGTGCAATGCCAACATAACCCAAGAGAGTATAACCATAGTGAGCACTCTGCTCAAGAAGTCAGTTTTCCTTGTTATAATTATTTTAAATCAATATTGACTCTGCTGCAAGTAGCAGGATTGATTCCTGCAAATAGAAATAAAGACAGTCCAGTGTCCTCTGGTGAGAAAATGTCACTGATGCTATTGTTCCCAACCATTTACACGAGTGAAACATTTTCATGCTGCCTGCACAGAGCTAATTTAAAACTGTGTGGAGACATTTTGATCTTCCAGAGACTTGTATGCATTCATACAGTCAACCCCAGCTGTCCTCTACCGACCTGCACACTCTGGTCAACAACAAACACAAACACCAGCCCCGATGTGGGACCCTCATACTACAGTCCTGTATCAAAGCAGCACTGGAAACAGAAAATACAGCTAGTTATTTCTAGAGAGCAGCTGACATGTGATGCCCTACTTCTACAAATGTCAATACATGCTTATATTTGCTAATTCCACCCAGAGCTTTGCAGCCTTTCATTCTCCATTATGTTACAAGCTTGGTCTACCACAGGAAATTAATATGCAACTATCATATGTTTAAGTCACTACAATACTAAACTAAATATCTTTGGGTTGGACAAAACACCATCTATAGACCAAATGATTAATTGATTTAACTGATGAGATAATTGGCAGAATTATCAATAATAGATTACCTGCAGGCCTAACGTCAACTTGCTCTTTCAAAAACACAACAGCAGGACCAACATGCAAACATGCTCCATGGTAGTCATTCTTCAGTCATGATGTTTAAGGGGTAAATTGATCTGGCAGAGACCGAGATATCCAGACCTTCAGTTTCTTGTGTGGACCACCTCCCCATTATGCAACTTGACACCCTCCCTGCCCTGGAAACGCCCACACTACACTATAGAATATCTGTTTGGCATGCAAGGACTTGCTTACTCGTGACATGATGCAAACTGGAGGAGTGAGTCTGAATACACTGAGCTACAAGGTTCTTATACAATCTATTAACAGCACGGTTGCAGGTGACATCAGGAACTTGTAATCATCGTCAAAACAGAAGGTCGAGGAAATGGGCAGACTTGGAGCTCGGGTCACCCAGCTAATTATCAATTTACTATTTATGGGGAGCACTACTTAGCCTGTGGAAACAGCTGTATAATGTCTGTGGTGACTCCAGAGGTATTTTGTTTTAGTCTGAGAAAACAGTCCCGGTGATGTTATAGTGATGTCATCAGGGTTAGGTAGGTCTCGGACTGGAGACTTAACTGGAAGTGGGGATGTGAGTTTGATTGTTCTTTCTTTACCTTACAAACAGAACTTGACAAATCAAGGAGATGTGGTGACCTGGATGTTTAACGTGATGGTAGGATCTAATGGAAAATGCAAGGTGACAGTGACCTTAACCTTTGACCTTTGACCACCAAATTCTCATCAGTTCATTTGTGAGTCCAAGTGGACGTTCGGGCCAAATTTGAAGAAATTCCCTTTCGTTGTTCTTGAGATACTACGTTTTCGAGAATGTGATGGACAAGGGCACAGTGACCCGGACCGTTGACCTTTGACCACCAAATTCTAATCAGTTCATTCTTGACTCAAAGTGGATGTTTGTGCCAAATTTGGAAAAATTCCTCAAGGTTTTCTTGAGATATCGACAACCCAAAAACATAATGTGGCCACGGCTATGAAGAGACTGATTGTCTTGAAGGAATCTCAGTCCACTGAGGGTTCTCGACTGAGGATTCAAACCCCTGACTTTCAAGAGACAACCCAACTAAAGTGCATTATAGGAAACGTAGGAACAAGTGTTTTTGTTGCATGACCCATGCTAGGGATTAAACGTCTGGATATCTTGACCTCTGTTGCTTCCATTTTTTTCTCACGAGACATTAAACTTTTTTAAAAGTGCAGTACTTAAGTACCCTTTAAAGATCAGTGTACAGCCCTGTTGCTTACTTCTATGATATGTTGCATGTTGACACAAAGTTTAAAGCTAGGGTAAGCAGAAATCTGGAAAAGGCAAGAAGACTGGCAGAACTTGAAAATAAACCCTCCTCCTGCAGCTCTCCACTCTCCATCCTCCGCTCTCCATCCTAAGCCCCTCCCACCAGAGGACCACAGACATATGCAAGTGCTTCATACAGTAATTCAGAGTTTCCCATACATTGATCTATTAAATCTTATTTCATTGTAGAGTCGGGGTTGTCCAGTAAATAGTAAATGGTGAATGGACTTATATAGTGAAATAAATTTTACACATGTTGCACACAACAGGAGATTGTCTGTGTTAAAAGCGTTCTCACCAACTGGAAATGCTCTACGTGGTTTATGTGATGGGTGGTGCTTGGGTAGATATGCAGGAGGCAGGAAATTACACAATGGTCACGTAGCCCATTTCTAATTTAGTCATAAACAACCAAGTCTTCCGCCATTCTTTGAATTCTCCTGACGATTTTGGCATTGGCCCTTACTGACAGCTCTTCCAGAATCTTCTTGTCTCTCCAGTAACACATTCTTGTTGGTGTCTTCATGTGAATGACTCTTCTCCCTGCCACACTGCCCACCCCAGTTTTTAATGAGCATGTTGACATTCTTTCATGAAAAATGTCGACCAAAGTTGCAGGGACTGTAAAGTTATTTGGGGCTAAATGTAATTTATAGAGGCATTAGAGATTGTAGATGGAAATATGAATAATTTTGTCTGTACATTTGCTTTTGTTGCAGGATTCATTTTACAAGCTGCCAAGCCACAACTTGGATTCATTGCCAAAGCTAAGAGATACTCCAACGGAACAAGGACCATTAATTTCAGGCTTTGGCTTGATAACTGCTTTATACTACACTATATGATAATGTGCAGATGACTGCAAATGATGATTTTGTTGCTCAGTTGAATACCACTGTTTGACACCCTAATAAACAGGTAAATTAGGCATCTTTGGACTTAAATTTGTGCAAATTTCAGTGATTTTCTGGACAAAACACACAGCTTTAGTTTAGTTCTGTTTAAGAGCTACAAAACTGCTCAAACATGGCCGCTGCTAGCATCATGGAAGCGGCAGACATCACTGTTGTAGTAATCTACTTCATCCTGGTGCTAGCTATTGGTTTCTTTGCCATGTGGAAAGCTAACAAGAGCACAGTGAGCGGGTACTTCCTTGCTGGTCGCTCCATGAATTGGGCGGCTATAGGAGCATCTCTATTCGTCAGCAACATAGGAAGCGAGCATTTCATTGGACTGGCTGGATCAGGTGCTGCTACTGGGTTAAGTGTGGCTGCATGGGAATTAAATGCTTTACTATTGCTCCAGTTGTTAGGCTGGATATTTATCCCTGTGTATATTCAGTCTGGAGTCTACACCATGCCGGAGTACCTGTCCAAACGGTTCGGCGGGAACAGACTAAAAGTGTACTTTGCAGCGTTATCACTCGTCCTGTACATCTTTACCAAGTTGTCTGTGGATCTCTATGCCGGGGCCTTGTTCATTCAGGAATCCTTAGGGTGGAACCTCTATCTGTCAATCATCATCCTCATCACCATGACAGCTGTGTTGACAGTCACTGGAGGTCTGGTTGCTGTCATCTACACGGATACAGTCCAGGCATTGCTCATGATCGCCGGAGCACTGTGCCTCACAGGCATCAGCCTCTTTAAAGTGGGAGGACTTGAAGGTCTGTATTGATCTGATTTATACATTAAAGTTAAATCACTTGTACCATGTAATCAATTAAACTATTCAGTATAATGTATGCTAAACCATGTCCTGGCATGTCATTTTAAGGTGTAAGGACCAAGTACATGCAGGCTACTCCGAACATCACTGCCATCATGCTTTCTTCACCCAACCTGACATATTCTGAATCTTGCTACCACCACCTCCACCCGAAGCCAGATGCCCTGAAGATACTTCGAGGCACGAGGGATCCAGACCTGCCTTGGCCTGGTTTCTTACTGGGCCAGACTCCTGCTTCTATTTGGTAACTGTCCAGTTCTTTTCACGTAGTTTCACTTCCTAACTGGTTCAATTCCATGTAGTTCTTTTATGTGTGTATGCCCCAAGAAGATTAATCTTAACCCACTTGGCCTTTCACAGAACAGCCTGCACAGAACAGCAGTAAAAATAGATTTATCAGATTGCCATGAATTTTTATGAACACATCCATGCTTTCCAGAAAGGCTCCATACGTTATAATTAAAGTTTATGGCGATCCATCCAATACTTGTTGAGATATTTCAGTTTGGACCAAAGTGCGGGACCGCCTAGCACTATGCCTGATCCCTACCCACAATACTAGCCTTTGGAGTCAGTACAGACAGCTCAGGTAATGGGAGGTGAACCAGTGTCCTTGCTATAATGCTACTTGATACTTTAAAGAGAACTTAATGTTAAGTCTATGCATTTTTCCCTTTGTGTTCCAGGTACTGGTGTGCTGATCAAGTAATTGTGCAACGTGTTCTGGCAGCAAAGAACATTGCCCATGCCAAAGGTTCTACTCTCATGGCTGGCTTTCTGAAAATACTTCCCATGTTCATTATTGTCATACCAGGTAAAACCATTAATTGCTTTTTAAGTAACTGACACCTAAAGTCCTGACTCACTAAATAACTGATTTACTTATCATTATGATTCCAGGGATGATTTCCAGGATCTTCTTTCCTGATGAGTTGGCCTGTATCAGCCCAGAGCACTGCATGGAAGTGTGTGGTTCTGCAACTGGCTGTAGCAACGTAGCTTACCCACGGCTCGTCATGTCTGTGATGCCCGTTGGTCTCCGCGGCCTAATGATGGCTGTCATGATCGCAGCTCTAATGAGCGACTTGGACTCCATCTTCAACTCAGCAAGCACCATATTCACATTGGATATTTACAAGATGATACGAAAGAAGGCGTCATCCAGGGAGTTGGTGATAGTCGGCAGGTTGTTTGTGGTTTTCATGGTGATCATCAGCATTGCCTGGGTGCCAGTTATTATTGAGATGCAGGGAGGCCAGATGTTCTATTACATCCAAGAAGTTACAGATTACCTGACTCCACCTGTAGCTGCTCTCTTCTTGCTTGGAGTCCTGTGGCATCGCTGCAATGAGACGGGTGCCTTTTGGGGCGGGTTAGTAGGGTTTACCCTTGGTGCGTTGCGTCTGATTTTGGCATTAGTCTACCGTGAGCCTCACTGCGACCAGCCTGACGAGCGGCCATCTTTCATCAAAGATGTTCATTTCATGTATGTGGCTGCCATCTTGTTTTGGGTGTCAGCTTTGGTGACTGCAGTTGTGAGTCTTTGCACTCCTCCACCCAGAAAAGAACAAATCAGAAGCACTACTCTGTGGGGGTTAAACAAGAGAAAGAAACTAAAACAACAAGAAAAAGAGAAAACTGGAGATGCTGACAATGCTTTGAAGCCTCTGAACCATGCAATCCTAAATGGAAACAGTTTGCTTTGTGAAAAAAAGTATCAAGACCTCCCAAACAAGATCAATGGGGTTGAGGCCAATCATGAAAATGCTAAACCAAGCAATGGTAATGCTGTCACAGCCAGTGACCTAGAAACACAACTTCCAATCCACAATGGTTGCACCTCACCAATTTTTGATCCTAAAATGGTAGAAGAGGGAGAAGGGAGAGGAGTTAGGGATGCAGAGGAGGAAGGCTGCCTTGGAGAAGGAGTGGAGGGTGGGAGGTGTATGAAGGCTTTAAAGTGGTTCTGTGGCTTCCAAGAGAAACCACTTGAAGCTCAGGTCATTAAAGTGCAGGAACAGGAGAAGATTGTGGATAAGCTTTTACATGAACCTCCACAAGCCAGAATCATCCTGAACACAGGACTGGTGATGATTTGCTCTGTTGGGATCTTCCTCTTTATCTATTTCTCCTTATAGGCTTGTTTAATTCCAAACTGTTGGACACTTTTGACCATAAACTACAAGCAGGGGTGTTCTGCAGATAAGCTATCCTTGAGTTTTTCTCTGAAGGGTTGCTTAAAGAAGAGCATGATGAACAGGAAAAATGTTCCTAAGAACATTTTGTTCATTGTCAAATTGCAAATTATGTGCAAATGGCCTCTTTTAATAGGGTTGAAAGTATTGTAGCAGTGTATGACCATACGAGTACAAATCAAACCTTCAAGAACATTTTTTTTGTCCCGCGTCTCAGGCTTCCTTCTGAATAGTTAATGAGGATGCTTAGATTAACATATCATTTCACTGTCCAATCAAGGAACCAGGGGGATGGGCCTACTTTGCTGCAAGTCTGTGGCAGCAACCAAATGACAGCTACAGTAGCTTGAAAACTAATCATACATCAACACCAGATCTCCGCATTGTATCTTGAATATGTTAATCTGAGCATCCCTACTGGCTATTCAGAAAGTATGAAACGCGGGACATGAATTCAAAAATTAAATCTGTATTTTTTTCAGTTTTTTTTTTTTTTTTTTTTTTTTTTTTACATATTCAACGTTTGATCAAAATGATTTACACATTCACACAATTGATGGAATATATATATAGTAAATACTTTCACATATTCAGATATGGCCATACACAGCTACAATACTTTTGACCCTACTTTCTTCCAGATCTGGATACACAGTTCATCATTTTTCCGTTTCTTTTACCTGCAAAATTGGATGTAGAACCCCAAGCAGATTTGAAATATGCTTAGAATTAGGCTGCGAAACCAACTCTTGAAAAGAGGTTTTGGTTGTTTTTTTTAAATAGTTTTTTGTTGTATTTTATGAAATTTATTTTTTACACTGTATATAAGGCGGTAGGTGTCAAGGGTTCAGTATGCTTCAAACAAACTAGCTCGTCAACTCTTGATATTTGCACAATGATAGTGGATAAAACCTTTTTCTTTGGAAAGAAACCTGACAACTTTATGAAATGACAAGCCATCAAGCATGGAATATCAGTTTGAAAGTTACTAAAATTAATGGAGGCAGCCGCCTCAATTCACATCAGAAAACCACTTTGAAGCATTCTCACTCCTTTTAGGAGACACTTGTTTTGAAGATAGTCTTTTATTGCTGTAGATAGTCTTTTTATTAGTTTCACTGTGTCATAATCAATCAATCAATCAACCAATCAATTTATTTGTCACATGACATCATACAAGGTACAGATCCCATGAAATGTAATCCCTGTCAGCTCCTTTAACTTGTGCATTGCAAGTCCCTTTTTGCCTCCTTTACTGGTGTTCTTACATTGTATGCTGCTGCTTAATAATTTTCCATGTTTCCAGACTGTAGCCATAAATCGTAGGCTGCAGTGTGTGTGTGTGTGTGTGTGTGTGTGTGTTGCAACATACCAGATGGTTATGGTAATCCATGGTTTCTGGTGGTAAAATTATCTAACTGTTTAGGGTACAGGTTGCTTTTGTTGTATTTCAAATGAAATCCACCACAGACTCAATGAATTCACTGATACATTGGTGACGTTAACATTGTTGTCATGGAATATGCACCAGACTGCATCATGTTATGCAGACTGTAGGGTGGCCTCAAACTGGCTTGACAATTTCTGGACCTTTTGCGCCACTATGGCCTTGCTTTGTAGGTTGTTTACATATTTTGACCTCAGCAAGAGGGCATTGTCATTCTTACCAGATACTGGCAGCAATTCCACTTTGTAGACACCTCTGAAAGGTATGTAGCAGTGATTCAGAGTGTTTTTATGGCTCTGCTCTGTTAATTGTCATGGCCGGAGGCAATATGTCTTTTAGGTTGTGCATGCGTCCTTTTCTCACGAATGCAATATCTCAAAAAAGCCAATTTCTTCAAATTTGGGACAAGTATGAAATGATTAGTTTCATATGGTCAAAAGTCTAGGTTACTGTGACCTCAGCTGTCTCATTCTCAGGAACGTGATATCTCAAGGAAATCTTCGGGTAATTTTTCCAAATTTGGAACAAACGTTTGCTTGGAGTCAAGGGTGAGCTGATTAGAATGTGGTAGTCGAAGGTTAAGATTACTGTGACCTTACGTCTGTCTCATTTCTGAACAGTATATCTCAAGATAGCCTTGTGGGAATTTCCTCAAATTTGGCAAAAATGTCCGCTTGAGATTAGAATTTGGTGGTCCCAGGTCAAAGGTCAAGATAACTGTGACCTCACAAAACATGATTTTGGCCATGACTCAGTAATTCATAAGCCAATTTTGACAAAATTTCACACAAATGTCTTATAGGATAAAATTATGAAATGATATATCCAAAAGGACAAAGGTCAACTTCACTGTGGCATCATCATGTTCTGCAAAGACACTTGCCTGGCCATTACTTAATGTCATAACTCAGGAACAGAAGGGGCGGCGTTTGGACGCATACTTAATTGGTGACACTAATCTCGGGTGTCCAATGTGGAACTGTGCAAATAGTATAGATCTTCTGTGCTGCCGGGGGGGAAGATGTGGCACAAGGTGAGCAGGAAAGGGACAGCATTTCAATATTCCTATTGTCACACTAATCCTTATTCATCAGAAAGCACATGCCTCCTCCTTTTTTTTTAATGCCAGAGTGCTCTGTTCTCCCGGATCAGATATTGGAAAAAGAGTCACCCGATTGAATGGCGCTGTCTGGTGTTACAGGATTTAGCCAAGTTTTGGTGAAACAAAGGACATTGCAGTTCCTGATATCCTGTCAGAAACGGATGTAGGCCTGGAGGTTATCCAGTTTCTTATCCAATGCCTGTATATTGGTTAGCAGGATGTTAGGCAGAGAAGATGTCTAAGGCTGCGACCCCAGGCGGTGTTTATGTGGATATGTAGATATGGATATAGAGATGGTCATACTTGTTTGTGTGGTCATAATTGTAGCTTTTGCCCATCTTCTCCACCTCTTTCCTCTGTGTTTACTCTGATGTTTACATGGTAAAACCTCAGTCAGGTAGCAGAGTCGACAGGAGGACCGTAGTGAGTTGACTTCCCCATCCTGTAACCATACGTCATCACTGTTCAATCCAGATCACAAAAAGCACAAACAATATTTGTAAAATACATGTAAGAGCATAAAATTGCATAAATTTAGCGGAGCTGACGTAGAGGCGACTGGAAAGGTCCATACCACTGACTGAAATTAAGTCTTCCTCATTCTAAATGGGACGATCTGGAACCCTCTCAACAGTACAGAGGTCCACAAACTCCTGACTTCAGGAGATGAGTGCCGATGTTTGGTGGCAGTACGGCACCAAAAATAGGCGTCATGGTGATGGTAGTTATTTACATTCATCCATGAATTTGGAAAACTCCTGGGAATACTTCAGCACCCCACCATCTACCATCTGCTGTGACTAAACATGCACTTCATCAACATTAACAATCATCATTCCATTGCTTTGACTAGACAATCCACTTGTTAGAAATGCAGCTCAAGGCTGACTAGTAAGGGATCCATTCAGGTAGAAGTTACTCAGGGGCTTTGGTGTTGGTTTCTTCACATAGTATCGATTAGTGGGGAATGCACAAGAGTTTATAAAGCAATATTGCCAAGTGCAACTTTTCTATTTTTTGTACGTCATCTGTTGAATCTCCTTTTGCTGTGGTATGTACACATAAACTAGGTGCCTTACACCTATATAACACCACTGTGCAAAACAACACTGTGTCTGTATAACACTTTGGGGTTTTTCAGGAGAATGTACTGTTACTTGGCAGTCATTTTTAATACATTGGATTGTTATTATAACACATGAACATGATACTGTATGTGCTAGTCCTCAAAGTGTTGAAAAGTAACCAATATTTTTAAAGCTGTCTAAAGGGATATGTTGGGAAAATAAGCATTTAATGAGATCTTGTCTTTTTACTTTTCTGCACCTGTTATAGAACTCAAGGGCTTCCTCCACTGAAATGGTTAAAATGTTTTATGAACGTAGTTGTCAATGATGGTGTTATTGTGTTTATTTGTAAGAACTGATGTTAAGCCTGATTTCAGATGTGAAGGAGAGGACCACCTCTCCTGAATCAATTTGGTGAATATAATTGCAATATTGTAATTATTTACCACTGAATGATGTTTAAAACCTAATCTTTGCAATAGAAATTGAGTCCAAATAACTTGAGTGGTGTCTCTTAATGTGGCTATTGTGTGAGTTTCCATTAAAGTTTTACTGGCTGTAAAATGCTCGTACAAGTTTATTGTGGGACTCATTTTTGAGGATGTCGTGACATTAGAGATATGCTACATATCACAGAAGTAATCGCTGCTGCACTTGACACCATTCTTCACTTGTAGGTTGTAAAACACCTAACCAAACTGGTCATTCTGGTCTATTTAAAGGCCTCCACCAGGATCAGTACATGAAGGTTGTTACATGTTAACTGTTCACAAACTACACACTATGACTTGTGGGCTTTCTCCGGACTGACATGCTTGGCAGAGAATTAAATCAATAAACTGTGAATTTTTGTTGATGTATTATGACTGCTGGTTTATTTTTTTGTAAGTGGGGCATCCAGTGGCACAAAGGTCCCAGGAAGACAGATTCCAAACAAGCTTATCATTGACACAATCTCTGCCATCGAATATACAAAAAAAACACCCACCCATCTGTTCGTTTATACATCCGTACGTCAGTCCCATTCTTGTAAACGCAATATGAACGCCTCAAGGAAATTTCTTCATATTTGGCACAAACGTTCACATGTACTTAATGATGAACTAATTAGATTTTGGTGATCAAAGGTAAATGTCGCTGTGATCTTGCATCTGTCTCATTCTTATTAACACAATTTCTCAATAAGGCCTTGAGGGAATTTTACAAAAATTTGGCTCAAATGAAGTCCAAGTGAAGTCACGTGTCACTGGTGTTGAAATCCAAGGCGACTAAAAAGTCTTCTTTGATTTTGTTAAGTCCAGTCTAAAATCATCACATTTGTGACTTGAGTCCAAGTCATATGACTCGAGTTTAGTGCTAATTAGCAAATGTTGGTACGCTATCACACTTAACTAAGACAGTGATATTGATATGATGGTTTATGAGCAAGATTTTTTCTTTTTGGGGGGCCAAACTACTAATTCTAAGGTCAAGAAATAACTTTTGGTGATAACCCTCAACATTTCGTGATTATTTTGCAGACATTTTGATAGCAATTAATAGTCTGCAGATCTGCTTACTATGAACATTTGGCCAATATGTTGATTAATAAGACAATCTTAAACAGGAGGATTTCCTGGTTGCATCACCAGTTGCTCTTGCCCGGACCCATTGGTGTTCCTGTTACCTAGCAACCAGTTGTGCTCGATGAAAGGAGTAAGCTAGTTAGTTAGTTAGCCCTAAATCATGGACACAGAGATTATTATATATATATTTGTTTTTATTTAATACTTGAGGAGATGATTCGCCGCTGGAGAATTCATCATTTGATATATTTCCCTTTGATGGCGGACAGTTTTCGGGTAAACTTATCAAATTAAGATTGTTTAAGCTGTGTGCTTTTAGCTAACAGTAATGTTAACAACAGTCAACCGTTTGCTAGTTAACAACTGTTAGTTAACTTCACTTAATATACAGTACAGGCCAAAAGTTTGGACACACCTTCTCATTCAATGCGTTTTCTTTATTTTCATGACTATTTACATTGTAGATTCTCACTGAAGGCATCAAAACTATGAATGAACACATGTGGAGTTATGTACTTAACAAAAAAAGGTGAAATAACTGAAAACATGTTTTATATTCTAGTTTCTTCAAAATAGCCACCCTTTGCTCTGATTACTGCTTTGCACACTCTTGGCATTCTCTCCATGAGCTTCAAGAGGTAGTCACCTGAAATGGTTTCCACTTCACAGGTGTGCCTTATCAGGGTTAATTAGTGGAATTTCTTGCTTTATCAATGGGGTTGGGACCATCAGTTGTGTTGTGCAGAAGTCAGGTTAATACACAGCCGACAGCCCTATTGGACAACTGTTAAAATTCATATTATGGCAAGAACCAATCAGCTAACTAAAGAAAAACGAGTGGCCATCATTACTTTAAGAAATGAAGGTCAGTCAGTCTGGAAAATTGCAAAAACTTTAAATGTGTCCCCAAGTGGAGTCGCAAAAACCATCAAGCGCTACAACGAAACTGGCACACATGAGGACCGACCCAGGAAAGGAAGACCAAGAGTCACCTCCGCTTCTGAGGATAAGTTCATCCGAGTCACCAGCCTCAGAAATCGCAAGTTAACAGCAGCTCAGATCAGAGACCAGATGAATGCCACACAGAGTTCTAGCAGCAGACCCATCTCTAGAACAACTGTTCTAGAGATGGGTCTGAAGAGGAGACTGCGCGAATCAGGCCTTCATGGTCAAATAGCTGCTAGGAAACCACTGCTAAGGAGAGGCAACAAGCAGAAGAGATTTGTTTGGGCCAAGAAACACCAGGAATGGACATTAGACCAGTGGAAATCTGTGCTTTGGTCTGATGAGTCCAAATTTGAGATCTTTGGTTCCAACCACCGTGTCTTTGTGAGATGCAGAAAAGGTGAACGGATGGATTCCACATGCCTGGTTCCCACTGTGAAGCATGGAGGAGGAGGTGTGATGGTGTGGGGGTGTTTTGCTGGTGACACTGTTGGGGATTTATTCAAAATTGAAGGCACACTGAACCAGCATGGCTACCACAGCATCCTGCAGCGACATGCCATCCCATCCGCTTTGCGTTTAGTTGGACGATCATTTATTTTTCAACAGGACAATGACCCCAAACACACCTCCAGGCTGTGTAAGGGCTATTTGACCAAGAAGGAGAGTGATGGAGTGCTGTGGCAGATGACCTGGCCTCCACAGTCACCGGACCTGAACCCAATCGAGATGGTTTGGGGTGAGCTGGACCGCAGAGTGAAGGCAAAGGGGCCAACAAGTGCTAAACACCTCTGGGAACTCCTTCAAGACTGTTGGAAAACCATTTCAGGTGACTACCTCTTGAAGCTCATGGAGAGAATGCCAAGAGTGTGCAAAGCAGTAATCAGAGCAAAGGGTGGCTATTTTGAAGAAACTAGAATATAAAACATGTTTTCAGTTATTTCACCTTTTTTTGTTAAGTACATAACTCCACATGTGTTCATTCATAGTTTTGATGCCTTCAGTGAGAATCTACAATGTAAATAGTCATGAAAATAAAGAAAACGCATTGAATGAGAAGGTGTGTCCAAACTTTTGGCCTGTACTGTATAATCGTCCCCAGCGCACAATGCATTTTGGGAGAGGCTGGCCCACAAAGGATTCATCCGTTGCATCCTCCAAATTCTTGGAAAGATGGCTGCATTTCTCGGCCACATTTGAAGGAGCCTTCGAAATGGGACAGCCTTGGTCGCACTGATGTGGCGCAACAGGTCTTCAAATGCAGCCCCTGAATTGAGGCACAGCTAAAGTAGTCTTCAGAGTTTTACATAGTTTCCTTGGTAATCTACCAAAAACTGTTCCAAATTATCTGACTTCACGCTACATGAAGGGTACCTGATGGCAACCAGGGTTGGGGATTAACAAGTTACATGTGACAGAGTTACATATTTAAATTAAATGTAATTAGTTACAGTTACCGAGAAAAAATAATTAAATTACAGTTACTAATCAAATGGTAGTTACAAAGGGGTTACATATGGATATATTATTTTTGGTAAAAAGTTTATATGTAGGATAAAACATTCATTCTGTTGCTCTGCATCTTTTTTTCTGTGCCAGAATGTCTTCTTTTGGCATATTATTGGACAAAGCATTCAGTAAAGCCATTAGAAATTACAAATTTGAGTGCAACATATGTGCAGTCATGTGTTTAGGGACTTCTCAGCTTTATTGCCCAGTTTAAAACATTAGTTAGAAAAGTTATCTAAAGGAAATCAAATGTAACAGGGCCTAAACTACATTAATTAAATGAAGTAATTAAAATAGTTACATAACTCATTACAAATAATCTGTATCCTATTACATGTCAAAGGTAACCTTTCCAACACTGGTGATTACCAAGTGATGCCTTGTCATTTTTCTGCCGTGGAAACCCCGACAATTTTTATTGAGTGTCCAGGGTGCTGTCCCTCCACCCTGCAGGTGATAATGATGCTGCTGTGGGCGGAGCCTCCTGTTTCTCTTAATAGCCTGGGGACTCTGCTGTTCTCCAGCCAGCCTGAGACTCAGATGAGCCTGACAAAAAATCTTTACACTGCAAAGGCAAATTGAGAGACGACACGGAGGAGAGTCAGCAGGTGAGTCTCATCTTATTTTCATTTTAAAGTGCGGCTGAAATATCGCGATGCACAGTCAAACGCTTCTGTGACCTCCTGTGTATAACTAATAAGAGCTGTGTCTCGTGTGTTTGAGTAAATCATGTCACCGCTAATCCCACAGACACATTATAAAAATGTTTGCTGAATATTATTGTAATGCAGACTAGAAAATTTAGGTCACTGATCCAAGAAAAAAATAAAGAAATATTCCATGAATATTATAAGAGGCAGATTCAATAGAAAACTGTTGACTGCAATGTGCAAGACAGTCCCTCAGGGAAAAATGCAAAGCCAACCAGGCTGCATGATGGATAATTAACATTATAAAGCTACACAACTTACTTCATAACTATATGAGAATATCACAAGAAACGATTATATCTATTTTCACTTGCAGTTCCACTGTAAATCTATTTTCACTGTTGCAGTAAATGAGATAAATCATAGAGATTAAAACAGTATAAAGCACAGCAAGCATATGTGAGCATGTTTTGCTTCAGCCATATTTTGTATAAAAACTACATGAATGTCACAATGCACCACAAAAAGTCTCTCTGTAGTATAAGAATAGTAGATAGCTCACCGTCTACATTACAGGGTTATAATTAAAGTATCATATACATTGCTGCTATAGTCTCTCCAGTAGAATATCATAGGTATATTCATGCACGCGATCACAGACACCATGATTTACTTTTTAAGTGAAAAGGAAGTTTTGTTATCTTGTGTTAACCAGCAGCAACTCCAGTAAGGGTTTATTTTTGACTTAAACACCCCATGGTCCATTCCCATGTGTGTTTTTTATGCCTTGTCAGATCCCCTGTCAGATGTTTTTATTGGCTGTATCATTTTATTGATCCCTGAAATGACATTGTGCAGTCCCAATATAACTCCACCAAACTTTAACCTGAGCAGAGGTCGAATTAGCCAGAATAACTGGAAACACCTGTGGGCGCAGGACATTTAGTACTTTTGAGGGTCATTCAGAGGATAAAAAGGGGCAAAATGCCATTCAGGTAAATATAGACATTCAAATTCCACAAACTGAAACAGTGTGGTCTAGAGAGGGTTGCACTTTTGAGTCCCTTTCTTCAGTGAGACAGAAAAAAAATAGAGGACTTGTAAAAAATGTCTCCCGAACAAAGTGTTACGAAACCTCCCTGCAGGTCCAAAACTTGTTTGGCAGAAGTCCCCCGATAAAACCAAGAGGAGGGAATAAATGCAGATGTCTTGAAGCTGGAAATGTCAAAACCTCTGTTTACCCACCATTTTCCTTCTTGTACTAATTATCTTAAGTTAGTACTCACTCTGTTGCAAGTAGCATCAGGAGTTAACCCTGCACATGGAAATACAGCAGTTCAATGTACTCTGGTGAGAAAATATCACTGATGCTATTGTTCCCAACTGTGTACACTCGTGAAACATTATCACGCTGCCTGCACAGAGCTAAATTAAAGTGAATGAGGCTGTGTGGAGAGATTTTGATTTTTGTGCTTCTGCACATTCACACCAGCCCCAGCTGTCCTGCATGGACAAGCACATGCTGTTGAGCAACAAAAACAAACTCCAGTATCGATGCAAGATCCTCATATAGTTCTTTATGATGTCGAGTCAAAGCTTTGATGAGTTATGTTACAAGCTTGGTCTACTACAGCATATTCTTAGTTTTCTACATTAACCTTCTGAAACCTGGAGGGACATAATTTTTCTTGTGCTGCTTTCAAACCATTGAACTCTGAGCAAACTGGTGCAATTTCTTTCAAAAACAAGGGGAAAAGGTAATGAGCAACTTGGCAAAAATGTTACACAAATTGCAATAAAATAAATAAATTTAGAAAATTATTTTTAAAAAGATAGTGGGGGGAAAGCCAAGGAAAAACTATAATGATGATTATTACATATTTAAAATTATTTTACATAATTATTATAATATTTAAGCTATTCTTCCAGGTCATTTCCTTGTTTGTTTTTAACTAATCTTCTTGTTTTTAATTTAATCTTTTTACTAACTTCTTGCCAATAGTTGTGGGTCATTTCTTTTTTTTCATTGCTCATTTCCTCCTTGTCATGTTTTTGAAATAACCCAAGCCAATTTGCTCAGGTTTCAAAGGGTTAATAAAACTCCCACAGACATGCAGGTTAATTGGGGACTCTTGGCTGTAGGTGTGAATGTGAGCGTGAATGAATGTCTCTATGTGTCAGCCCTGTGATAGTCTGGCAACTTGTCCATGGTGTACCCCGCCTCTCTCCCAATGTCAGCTGGGATAGGCTCCAGCCCTCCCGCGACCCCCAACAGGGTAGGAGGTTACGGAAAATGAATGAATGAATACTTTTGGGTTGGACAAAACAAGACATTTGGCGATCGCTGTGGCCAGAGGCATTATGTTTTCGGGTTGTCCACATGTCCGTACGTCCCATTCTTGTGAACGTTAAGTCTCAAGAACACCTTGAGTAAATGTCTTCAAGTTTGGCACAAACATACAATTTGACTCAAGGACAAACTGATTTGATTTTGGTGGTCAGAGATCAAAGGTCAAGGTAATTGTGACCTGGTCTGTCTCATTGTTGTGAATGCGATATCTCAATAACACCTTGGGGGGAATTCCCTAAATTTGGCTCAAACATCCACACGGACTCAAAAATTAAGTGATTAGAATTTGGTGGTCAAAAGTCAAGGTTACTGTTACCTTTCATTTGTCTCATTCTCTTGAATGCAGTATCTTAAGTGGGTCTCGAGGGAATTTCCTCAAATATGGCACAAACGTCCATTTGGGCTCAGCAATGAACTGATTAGAATTTGATGGTCAAAGGTCACTGTGACCTCATAAAACATGTTTTTGGTGATAACTCAGAAATTCATACGCTAATTATGACAAAGTTTCATGCAAATGTCTAATACAATAACATGATGAAGTAAGGACATTTTATATCCATATCCATTGACCATCACTCAGTGTTGAAGGTCAACTTCACTGTGACATCATAATGTTCTGCAAAAACACTTTTCTGGCCATTACTCAAACTAATGGAGACATTTGGTCAGATACTGAATTGGTGGCACTATTCTTGGGTGTCCGCCTTGAAACTGTGCTGATTGTATAGATCTTCTGTGCTGCCAGGTTGATCATGTGTGTGAAGCATCCATGTTTTAGAATTTGTAGCTTCTTTGCAGCAACATCCACATTTGAAGCATTGTAAACCTCATGTCATGGCTACACATGAGTCTGGACAGACATGGATGTAAATTGTAATTGAAACTTGAATGGTTCGTGGAGGAACCAACTTGCAGACGTGCTCATTGGTAATGATGCTTCCATTATGATGTCAAACTGAAGCAGCAGAGCCCGAGATATCCTAACTTTTAGTATCTAGTATTGGCCACTTCCCCAGAATGCAACTTGATACCCTCCCTGGTGGCTAAACACCCACATCTTTCAATGCTGCATTTCAGAATGCAGAGACTTTAAGAGGTTTGCAACTTCACTTGTAATTTGTTTATGCAGACTTGTGAATTGAGGCAAACTGGGGTGAGTCTGAATGCACTGAGCCATGGGCTTCTTATTTGATCAATTCCAATTTAACAGCATTGTTCCTGGTGACATCAAAGCTGCTCTGTCACTCTTAAAAGAAAATCTGGCAGAAAGAGTTAAGTGCTGACTACTGACAGCTTTTTGTCACTGCCAAGCTCCTCCACCCTCTAAAAAGGCCACAGAGATGAGGAAACAATGGTCTTTATAAAAGGCTGTGCTGTGCAGATGCATCGCAAAGACAAGAGAGAAAAGAAAAGAAAAGAAACATGTTTCCTGTGTTTACACAGCTTGCAGAGGTCTCGATATGACCAGGGGTTGCATTAATAAATTAAAAAAAAATCCCTTCACCACTCTCATCCTCCTGACTCAGCGACCTGGCCAGTTGAGGTTTTCAAATGTAAAGCGAGTAAACATCAAGGAAAATGTATGCAAGTTGGGCACCATCTACAGTAGTGACCACTGGCTTTATGTTTTCCCATTCTCGTGAACATGATATCTTAAAAATACCATGAGGGAATTTCTTCAAATTTGGCACAAATGTCCACTTGGACTCAAGAATGATCTGATTAGATTTTGGGGTTCATAGTTCAAAGGTCAAGGTTACTGTGTCCTTACATCTGTCTCATCTTGTGAATGTGATATCTCAAGAAGGCCTTGCAGGAATGAACTCAAATATGACACAAATGTCCACTTGGACTTAACAATGTGATTAGAATTTGGTGGTTGAACTTCGAAGATCAAGGTCACTGTGACCTCACAAAACATTTTTTTATCCATAATGCAAGAATTCATACTCTAATTTTGACAAATTCAATCGGCTGGCTAATAGGATAAAAGGTCACTGTGACCTGGTCTGTCTCATTGTCATGAATATGGTATCTCAAGAACATCTTGGGGGAAATTCTTCAAATTTGGCACAAACATCCACTTGAACTCAAAAATTAAGTGATTACATTTTGGTGGTCAAACTGAAATGTCACTGTTACCTTTCATTTGTCCCATTCTCTTGTACGCAATATATCAAAAATGTCTTGAGGGAATTTCCTTAATTTTGGCACAGTTGTCCACTTGGGCTCAGCAATGAAGTAATCAAAGGTCACTGTGACCTCACAAAACATGTTTTTGGCGATAAGTCAAGAATTCATACGCCAATCATGCCAATTGAAGTGATGACTTTTATATCCAAAAAGTCAGAGGTCAACTTCACTGTGACATCATAACGTTCTGCAAAAACTCTTCTGGCCTACTGAATCATACTGAATTGGTGACACTAAACTTGGGTGTCCACCTTCAAACTGTGTTGATTGTATAGAGCTTCTCTGCCGCCGGGTTGCAGATGTGAGTGGAGCATCCATGTTTTAGAATTTGTAGCTTTGTTGCAGCAACATCCACATTTGAAGTGTGTGAAACCTTGAAAATGTGCTGATTGTATAGCTCCAATGTCCTTCGGAAGGGAAGATGTGTGTGACGCATCCACATTTTCTCAGAATGTGAACTGTAAGTGCAACTTAATAATTAATAATATACAACCGCAAAGTGGTAATTCTAGTTGAGGCACAAATAAAAGGAGCTGGTGAGATTACATTTCACTGGAATTGTATTGTGGCATAATAATATACAAATAAATTGACTGAAGTCAAAGAAATGAGCAGACTTGGAGATAAGGTCATCCAAAAGACTACTGCCCAGCTGTGACAACAGTTGTATGATGTTTTTGGTGACTCCAGTGTTGTGAAGATTAATGACCATATTGACATCCTCGCATAGAAAATGCTTTGACTACTCACTAAGCAGTGACCATCAAGGTAAGGGCTAAATGTACTTTGTAGAATTACATGTCTTAGTCTTGGTTACAGCATGTCTTGCTGTGGGAATAAGAATAATATTGTTTCTACATTTGTGTTTGTTGCAGGACCCAGATGACCACTTTCTTTTGAGGCCCCCAGTGACAGTGCACCACCATTTTGCAAGCTGCCAAGTCACAACCTGCTTTGATTACAAGGGTTGAGGTTATTTGGAACAGGAAAACATTTTTTGGACATAAGCTCAATCAGTGGTTTATACTGTATATATGAGAATCAAACAGGAATCTATGGACTAAAATTAGTGGAAATTCCATTGCTGCATGTGTAACCACACTTGGATTTTATGTCTGGGGTCATAACTAGCAAAGTGCTCAAACATGGCTGCCACTGCCATCATGGAAGTGGCAGACATCACTGTTGTAGTAATCTACTTTATCCTGGTACTAGCAATTGGTTTGTTTGCCACGTGGAAAGCTAATAAGAGCACAGTGAGCGGGTACTTTCTCGCTGGTCGCTCTATGAATTGGGCGGCTGTAGGAGCATCTCTATTCGTCAGCAACATAGGAAGCGAGCATTTCATTGGACTGGCTGGATCAGGTGCTGCTACTGGGTTAAGTGTGGCTGCATGGGAATTAAATGCTTTATTATTGCTCCAGTTGTTAGGCTGGATATTTATCCCTGTGTATATTCATTCTGGAGTCTACACCATGCCGGAGTACCTGTCCAAACGGTTCGGCGGTTACCGGCTAAAGGTGTATTTTGCAGCATTATCTCTCATCGTGTACATGTTCACAAAGTTGTCTGTGGATCTCTATGCCGGGGCCTTGTTCATTCAGGAATCCTTAGGGTGGAACCTCTATCTGTCAGTCATCATCCTCATCACCATGACAGCTGTGTTGACAGTCACTGGAGGTCTGGTTGCTGTCATCTACACGGATACAGTCCAGGCATTGCTCATGATCGCCGGAGCACTGTGCCTCACAGGCATCAGCCTCTTTAAAGTGGGAGGGCTTGAAGGTCTGTATTGATCTTATTTATACATTAAAGTTAAACCACTTGTACCATGTAATCAATTAAACTATTTATTTAGCATAATGTATGCTAAACCATGTCCTGGCATGTCATTTTAAGGTGTAAGGACCAAGTACATGCAGGCTACTCCAAACATCACTGCCATCTTGCTGTCTTCACCCAACCTGACATATTCTGAATCTTGCTACCACCACCTCCACCCGAAGCCAGATGCCCTGAAGATACTTCATGGCCCAAGGGATCCAGACCTGCCTTGGCCTGGTTTCTTACTGGGCCAGACTTTTGCCTCTATGTGGTAGTTTTCCATGTCTTTCCACGCAGATGTCCTAGGTGGTTCAGATGTATTGCTTTTTATGTGTGTGAAGATTAACACACTTGACATTTCTGCTTAAACTGGTGTGATGCTTGTACAAACCTGTGAAAATATATTGAGGAGATTGCCATAAAATTTACTCGCCAGTGTTTGCCCTCAACAGCGGTGCTAACGTTAGTGCAAACTAATGCATTACTAACAGGGAAAGGCAGCTAACGCTATTGTCAGTGCTAACTTGGTTTGTAGTAAAGTAAAACCAATACCTGGAATCTAAGCTGGTTCAGACTACAACGTGTCTGTGTTCTGAACCTGTGTGAACCAAGACGGCAACACCATTGTTTTTCACATTGTCTTCAGCAGTGTATTACAGCTTTATTGGGTTTTTTTACCTTTCAGAATAGAAATCCAACTTAAAGTACTCAGAGCATGTGCTAAGAGGCAACTTAACAAAGTAGCTTACACAAGTAACAAGTACATAGCTTCAGTATTTTCTATGTAGTCCTGTGGCTCCACCTACTTTTCTCCAAGCCCTCTCCTTTTTTGTTGTGATTCTGTATAGTACTGACATGGAGTAGTAGAGCCCAGGGTGCCCACAGAAGATGAAAATAAGTTTGTCCTCCATTTCTGATTCTCTATGACATCAGGAGCTTAATGCTGATAGGTGTGGACTCCCATGCAATTGCATCACCCAACACATAATTTGCATCTAATTGCATTTATGCATTGATTTTGTATGTAATTGTGCCACAGGTAAAATATGCTTTGCGTTTTCGTTTGAACACACCATAAGCATCACCCCTTTGTGTTCCAGCTACTGGTGTGCAGATCAGGTGATTGTACAGCGGGTTCTGGCAGCGAAGAACATAGCCCACTCCAAGGGTGCTACTCTCATGGCTGGCTTTCTGAAAATCCTCCCCACGTTCATCATTGTCATCCCAGGTAGCACCATCAGCTGCTTTTTAGTTGAGTCACACCAACAATCCCACCCATGGGCTCACTAAATAACTGATTTACTTATCATTATGATTCCAGGGATGATTTCCAGGATCTTCTTTCCTGATGAGTTGGCCTGTATCAGCCCAGAGCACTGTATGGAAGTGTGTGGTTCTGCAACTGGCTGTAGCAACGTAGCTTACCCACGTCTCGTCATGTCTGTGATGCCTGTTGGTCTCCGCGGCCTAATGATGGCTGTCATGATCGCAGCTCTAATGAGCGACTTGGACTCCATCTTCAACTCAGCAAGCACCATATTCACATTGGATATTTACAAGATGATACGAAAGAAGGCGTCATCCAGGGAGTTGGTGATAGTCGGCAGGTTGTTTGTGGTTTTCATGGTGATCATCAGCATTGCCTGGGTGCCAGTTATTATTGAGATGCAGGGAGGCCAGGTGTTCTATTACATCCAAGAAGTAATTGATTACCTGACTCCACCTGTAGCTGCTCTCTTCTTGCTTGCTGTCCTGTGGCATCGCTGCAATGAGACGGGTGCCTTCTGGGGTGGGTTAGTAGGGTCTTCCCTTGGTATATTGCGTCTGATTTTGGCATTAGTCTACCGTGAGCCTCACTGTGACCAGCCTGACGAGCGGCCATCTTTCATCAAAGATGTTCATTTCATGTATGTGGCTGCCATCTTGTTTTGGGTGTCAGCTTTGGTGACTGTAGTTGTGAGTCTTTGCACTCCTCCGCCCAGCAAAGAACAAATCAGAAGCACTACTCTGTGGGGGTTAAACAAGAGAAAGAAACTAAAACAGCATGAAAAAGAGAAAACTGGAGACGCTGACAATGCTTTGAAGCCTCTGAACCATACAGGTCTAAATGCAAACAGTGTGCTTGGTGAGAAAAAGAGCAGTCAAGACCTCCCAAATGTGCTCAGTGTTGTTGACAGTCATACTGTCACAGCCAGTGACATAGAACCACGCCTTTCAAACCAGAATACTCGCACCTCTTTGTTTTCTGATGTTAAAATGGTAGAAGAGGGAGAAGGGAGAGGAGTGAGGGATGATGAGAAGGAAGGCTACCTTGGAGGAGGAGGAGGACTGGAGAGTGGGAGGTGTATGAAGACTTTAGAGTGTTTATGTGGCTTCCGGGAGAAGCCAATTGAAGCTCAGGTCTTTAAAGTTCAAGAAAAGGAGCGGATCGTGGATGAGCTTCTCCATGAACCTCCACAAACCAGAATCATCCTGAACATAGGACTGGTAGTAATTTGCTTTATCGATATCTTTCTCCTTATCTATTTCTCCATATAAGCTTGTTTAGTTCCAAGCAGTGGGACACATTTATCCTTCACCAGATTGGATCCCCGATGAGTATGTCATGTGATGTGAGGGTCCACGTGTGACCTTGTGTGTGCTTTCAAGAAAATATTACAGCTACAAGTGGGCAAGTCAGAAAGTGACAAAGTACCATTCTGAGTTACAGAAACATTGCATGCGATAGTCCACCGTCCACCTTTGCTTCCCGTCCCTTTGTCACTCTCTCCTTCCCTCTCAAACACACATACACACCTTTGAGAGTGCCACTCTTTGAGGGCACCTGGGGAACCAACTTTTGGTTTGTTTGTTTTTTTAATAGAGTAAATAAGTGCTTTGTCATATGTTATGAAATGGATGTGGTGACTGTTGAGGTTTTAGTAGGCTTCCAACAAACTAGCTTATACAACAGAAGCGTTTCCACAATACACTTCAGTTATGGTACCCATTGAACTCGTATGTAGTCCATACCGACATATACCCAAACCTTCAAACTGTTTTACTGTCTGCATTTCCACTGCTGACAGTACTCTTAAATGTAGGGGAGTAGTTAGTTCAGAGCAAAATAAAAAAGGCTGGAGTGTGAAGAGTCTTTCCCAATCAGTGGGATATTTAAAAAGAACATTTTTGTGCATTGAGTCCTTGTTGGGCAAGAGTGACGACTCTCTCCTAAACAATTAACAGACTCCTGTGTTTCTAGATTCATCTTTTAGACATTGGACCAGTGTGCAAGGTACCTTAGCAGAGGGGTATTAAAAAACAGGACAGAATGGATGTTGTTGGTGCCCTCAACAAAATTTTTGACGATAGAAACACAAAAGTAGCTATTCTGATGTGAAACAAATTGAACTAAACCAGACAGCTTGGTAGAGACAAGGTGCAAGTGTCAACTCTTAATGTTCACAGAGCGGTCGTGGATGGTACATTAATTGCAATATATTTGGAAAGAAACCTGGTGACTTTTGTCAAGTATTGATTATTAGTTTGAAAGGTACAAAAATTGATGGACGCAACTTGCCGAATCAGATGTCGCATAGTTACTGAACAAAAGACTATCTACAGTGAGACCATGTCTCTATCTACAGTGAGACCATCTACACAAGTGTCTTGTGTAGATGGTCTCACTGTAGATAGTCTTTTGTTCAGTTTCACTGCCCCATAAGTTCCACTAAAAGAAATATAGTATTTGTCTTTCTAAAGGGGACTATCAAGAACCCACTCAATAGGACAGAGGTCCACAAATCCCAGACTTTAGGAGATGAGTGCAAATGTTTGGTGGGAATACAACACCAAAAAATGGCTTTTATGGTGGTGGTCTGTAAATTCTTCAATGAAATGGGAAAACACCCAGGAAACCTTGAGCACCCCACCATCTGCTGTGGTTAAACAGACACTTTATCTATATTAACAATCGTTATTCCATTGCTTTGACTAGACAATCCACTGGTTTGAAATGGAGCTAAAGGCTAGCTAGCAAGGGACCCACTGAGGTCGAAGTTACCCAGAGGTTTTGGTAATGGTTTCTTTACATGGGGAAAGCACAAGAGTTTATATATGTAAGTGCAACTTAAAATGTTTTAAATATTTTTGTACCTTTTAGTGTCACCTGTCATATTTTGCTGTGTGGAATGTATATGTACATACAGTATATGCTTTACAGCTATGTAACACCACTGTGTAAAACACAACACTGTGTTAGTGGAAATGTATAAATAATCCTATTATGTTTCGCTTTTTCTTGGCAGTCTTTTATATTTCCAAGGGTAGTCATGTTCAATACATACATGAGTACATGCCAGATGTTTTGGGAGATAAGCATTAAATATGATGTTGTCATGTTTTTTTTTTTTTCATTTTCTACACGTTTCATAGAACTCAAGGGTGCCTTCCACTCAATATAATAATTTTACGAGTGTAATTGTGAATTATGGTGTTATTGTTTTAATATGTAAGAAGTGATGTTTAGCCTGATTTCTTCTGTGAAGGAGAGGACCTCCTCTCCAAAAACTGATCCAACGAATGTAATCGTGTTAGTGTAATAACACTGAAGTTTAAACATTACACACTATGCTTTGTGGGCTTTCTTTCGGCTGATGTGCTTGACAGAGATTAAAAACAAACACACTGTGAGTTTTTGTTGATTTATTATAATGACAAGTCATGGGTTGTGCCTTCTCAAATAGGTTAGTGGAGATATTGAAGTTGCATCAGTTATATCAGAATTGGAGAGATCCCCTGCCAAGTAACAGTTTCCAATGACGGCTTTTCAGATAACTTCCTTTAACAAACCCATCAGGCGCGTCAGATTAGGGACACCGAGCAGCACAAAGTTCCCAGGTGGATATTCCCAGCAAGTTTATCGTTGGCATAATCCCTGTTTTAAACTATACAATAAAAACATACCCAACACTTTATTTCACCTGTCATTTGTCTCAGACTGAAATATCTCAACATCTATAGATTGGAGCAAATTTTGGACCAGATGTTCATGGTTTCTAGAGGATAAATGTTATTGATTTATTTATGATCATCTATTCCTTTTGCACCACCATGAAGTTGACTTGTGACTAATGAATTTTCATTTAACTAGCTAGTTAATGTGATGTAGGCTAGTTCAGTTTTCACCCAGTAGAGTCAACCATAGCTCACGTTTTCATGCTCTCACATTAGCTGGCTAGTTAACAGAAAATTCATCATAGTATATTTAAATATACATATTAAATACTACACAATATAAACATCATATACTTGAAATAATGAGACACATATTGGTACCATGTTGATACTCAAATACTGTTCATCTGCACACACTGCGATGCCACACAGCTGGTTCAATATCAGCAAAGTTTCCCTTTATACTCATTGTCTTCTGTGGCGATCAGCAGTGATGTGGTGGTTCACTTTTACACTGTGATCTGTAGCCTTTACTGTAGTTCGGCTTTAGCTTCTAACTATCTTTGTCTTTTTAACCTGTTGTTGTTGCTGTGTCAGTTTGACATCCTGGATATATCCTTCAAACACAGACTGTAGACCCATCTGTCTGCTTCTCTCTGGAATCACTGTTTAATTTTTCCAACAATATGATAATATTTCTTCTAAACACAAAGCATGTCTTAAATGTGCTAACACACTGATTGTGCTGAAAGCAGCACAAATGTGCTGACCTTAACTAGACATGCAGGTGTGTTAAAAATTAACATACAATGTGTTATTCTTAACACATCTGTTATAAGTCCAGTGAACCAGTCTTGAATTTAGACCAGCATGATGGGAGAATTTCCACAGCAAAGATAAACTGTGTTAAGAGTGTTAAGCTGCACACAAGGATTTTTTGGTAAAATAAGCATTTAATGAGATTTTGTCAAAGCTTTTTTTGTTTTCTACAGCTATTATAGAAATCAAGGGCTTCCTCCTATCAAATGGTTTCAAAATTTTAAGAACATACTTGTAAATTATGGTGTTATTGTGTTAGTTTGTAAGAACAGATGTTAAGGACCTCCTCTCCTGGATCAATCCAGTGATTATAATGGCATTATTGTAATATTCCAACACTGAGTGAAGTTTAGAACCTAATTTACGCAATAGAAATTGATCAAGTCCAAATAAGTGAAGTGCTATTTCTCAATGTGGCTATTATAATGATTTTCATTGAAGTTTCACTGGCTGTAAAGTGCTTGTACAGATTCATTAGGGTGGTCATTTTTGAAGATGTCATGACATGAGAAATAAGCTTTAACTAATAGATTCTTGTATGATATAATCTGCCTGCCCTAACTACATATTACAGAAGTAATCAGTGCTCCATTCTTCACTTATAGGTTATCTATTAATGGAAAACATTAAACCAAACTGGTCATCTGGCCCACTAACAGTTCCCATGATATGGTTAGCAGAGTGCCTGATAACCCCTTGAGTTTTGATTGAGCTTTGATTGATTTTATCAATGGTAAATTGACTTTAGATGGCTGCTCAGTAAGACATCTGTTAGATTCAGTAAACAACAGGCACATTGACCTGCACATCTTCATCATCCTCATCAGGGTGCAGGCAACATGTTTTCTCTACACCTAGGTGATGATGATGCTGCTGTGGGCGGAGACTCCTGTTGATAGGCTGAGGACCTGCCGGTTTCCAACTAACCTCACACCAGCCTGGCAGTAAACTTTCCACAACAATCACCAAGCAGATGAGTCTCCAGTTATTAACTGTTTAAAGTGTGGTTTAAATATTGCAATAGACGTCTAATTGGGTGCGTATTGTGACTTGCTTAATCTAATTATTTAGTTTTGTGTCTTGTATGTTTGTTTAATGCCCACAGACCCATTAAGGTTCCATTAAGGTTCTAAACATGTAATTTGCATATTGAAAATTAAATTAAGGACACCAAAATTAATAGAATAAGAAGAATATCACAAGACACTCAACCCTTGTGTATCCTTGAAAAAAAAGATTCCTCTTGTGTCAGAAAACAAAAATGTCCCCATTGAAAAACTGCCATTAAAATGAAATCTTTTGACCAGCTTCACTCTTAAACATAATTAACAAATGTGCATTTTTTTTTTTTTTTAATTTTAACCCTTTAAATGACAGTTTGTTTTGATAAAGCCACTGTTATTTTTTATGAAAACAAAAACTGAGTTTTCCCCCCTATTCTAAACACTAAATGGATTTTTCTTTTTTCTCTTTTTCACAGTATGGGGCATGTCAATGATAAGCAAAAACGATGATTTTAATCCATTTTTATTTTTGGTGCAGTGTCAGTTTTGCCTGACCCAAACTTAAAGTGGCACCACAGGTCTATCAACAGTAAGTAACAGTAATAATCAATTTGATAACACTGCAAACACAGCATCTTTCCATCTAACTTTAACGTGACAACTGTAAACACATTACACCTACACCGTCAACATATGATGGCTTCCCTTTTACTGGGTGGGTGACAAAAGATAACACTCAGTCAATATTGCTCATGCACTGCAAGCTATATCTACTCTTTCTGTATTTATTACTTAATATAGAGAACAGACCGTGGTGCTGAGACACTTTGTACTGTCAAAAGAGGCGGCATGTAGCCTTACAGAGATAAAGATGTAGAGCTTGATCCAGTGTCTGGGTTGTCTGTTCTGGGCTACTGAAGAAACAATACAATGGATTCTGTGGAAGAGGACCTGCTCTTGTTGTAGATATAAATGGCTAATTCTGGGGTAACAATTAGAATTACCGCCTCATGATTGTTTGCCTCCACGCAGCATTCAGTTTTGTTGTAATTATCTTGAATTCTTGAGTTATGGCGGAAAACATGTTTTGTGAGGTCACAGTGACCTTTGACCACCAACTTCTAATCAGTTCATTCTCAAGTCAAGTCAAGTGAACGTTTGTGCCAAATTTGAAGGAAACTAATTCAAGTCCTTCTTGAGATACTGTGCTCAAGAGAAGGAGATCTATGCAAGGTCAAAGTGACCTTGACCTTTGACCATCAAAATTTAATCAGTTCATCACTGAGTCAAAGTGGACGTTAGTGCCAGATTTGAAGAAATTCCCTCAAACTGTTCTTGAGATATTGCATACACGAGAATGGGATGGACGAACAGACAACAGACACTGGCATAAAAACACAACAATTCTTATTTTGAGGTCAGAAGTCTTTATACCTGGTATACCTGCATATACCCCCACTACCCGTTCTGAATCTACTCCCTTTAAACAGCACTGATGACATCAAAGCTGCTCCGACACTTTTGAAGGGCAGACTGGTTGAAAGGGTTAAGTGCTAAACTCAAAATTGCTAGACTCAAGACAGACAGCTGTTTGTCATTGCCAAGCTCCTCCACTCTTTTAAAAGGCCACAGAGATGAGGAAACAGGTTTATGAAAGGGTTTGTTAATTTGGGGACAACTTAAACGCTTTAAAATTGTTACAGTTTCAAACTTGGTTACAGCATGTTCTGCATTGCTTTGGAAATAAAAGTAATTTGTTTGTACATTTGCATTTGTTTCAGGACCCAGATGATCATTTTCCTTCGAGGTTCCCTCAGTCAAAACCCAGCGACAATGCAACGTCACTTTGCAAGCTGACAAGCCACAACCTGGACTGATTCCCAAAGCTGAGGTTAACAACAAAGGAACAAGGAACATTTAGACTTCGTCTTGATAACTGCTTAATCCTGTATATATGTGTAGAGATGACGGTAAATAAAGCTGAACACCACTGTTTGATACCCTAAAGACAGATTAAATCAACAATCTATGGGGTTAAATTAGTGGAAATTTCAGTGTTTTAGTGTATCTGCACTTGCGTTTTACATCTAGGGTCATTTTACATCTAGATTTAAAGTGAAAAGATATTGCACCTGATAAAAACAGTGGTACTTAATTCATTTTGTTCTGATAAGACCGAAGAAAAGTGCTCAAACATGGCTGCCACTGCCATCATGGATGTGGCATTTTGCCATTGACTGCTCAAAAATATAAAGGGAACACTTAATCGTCACACTATAACACCAAGTCAGTTAAACTTCTGGGATATCAACCTGTCCATTTCAGAAGTACAAGTGACTGTGAATCAGTTTCACCTGCTTTGGTGCAAATGAAAGTGACAACAAGTGCAATGCAGAGGCAAAAGCAGACAGGTTGCTCTCTCCTTATCCTTCCTGACTGATTCTTCTCTAGTTTTGTGTTCTGCTAGTGTCCTTGTCACTACTGGTAGCATGAAGTGGCACCTGCAGCCCAAACAGGTTGCACAGGTAGTCTGCTTCCTCCAGGATGGCACATCTACAGTATACGTGTATTTGCAAGGTTTGCTGTGTCTCCCTGCACAGGCTCAAGAGCATGGAGGAGACACCAGGAGACCAGCCGTTACACCAGGAGAGCTGGACAGGGCCGTAGAAGGGCATCAACCCAGCAGCAGGACCAGTATCTGCTCCTTTTTGTGAGGAGGAACAGGAGGAGCACTGCCAGAGTCCTACAAAATGAGCTCCAGCAGGCTACTGGTGTGCATGTTTCTGACCAAACTGTTAGAAACAGTGAACACCAGAATTGGCAGGTCTGTCATTGGTGTCCTGTTCTCTTCAAAGATGACAGCAGGCTCACACTGAACATATGTGATAGGCATTAAAGAGTCTGGAGACGCCATGGTGAACGTTATGCTGCCTGTGACATCATCCAGCATGACCAGTTTGGCTGTGGATCAGTGATGGTCTGGGGAGGCATATCCTGGGAGGGTCGCACAGACCTCCATGTCATAGCCAGTGGTACCTTGACTGATGTTAGGTACTGGGATAAAATCCACAGGGCAACCTTGGTGCAGTAGGCCCTGGGTTCCTCCTGGTGCAGTGGGCCCTGGGTTCCTCCTGGTGCAGGACAATGCCCGGTCTCATGTGGCCATAATGTGTAGGCAGTTCCTGGATAACAAAGGCATTGATGTCACTGACTGGCCCTCTCGTTCCTCTGACCTCAATCCAACTGAGCACCTATGGGACGTTATGTATCGGTGCATCCGACACCACCAAGTACCAACACAGACTGTCCAGGAGCTCACTGATGCCCTGATCCAGGTCTGGGAGGAGATCCCCCGGAACACCATCCACTGACTCATCAGGAGCATGCCCAGACGTTGTCAGGAGTGCATACAGGCATGTTGGGGCCACACACACTACTGAGTCACATTACGAGCTGCCATGATAACATTCACACAAGTTGCAGCCTGTGATTTAAGTTTTTTACTTTAATTATTGGTGTGATTTTGAATCCAGTGACCTTTGTTACCAAATTTTGTTCTCAACAAATTATACAGTGTACATTAGTAAAGATTTTGAACTTGAATAGTTCGTTCATCAAGATCTGATGTTTGATTTAAGTGTTTCCTTAATTTTTTCGAGCAGTGTATATTAAGTGCGGGTCTGGGGGTCCTATCCCTGGAAATTTTGAGCATCGAACACTTACTTTCCTGCATTGTGGTAAATTTTTCTGCATCACTTTTCTGCTCTGACACACAGACGCTCTCTGAGGATGATTTCTACATCCACGTTCTTCACTTAGATATGAGTGCTGAAGAGAAGTTTGGTTCATTTACATAAAATTTAGCCTTCTACAAACATGTTTCTTTGCTACATGCCTTATTGCAGGGCTTGTTTTAATTTTTTTCTTGTTACTTTCCCATCAGAACTCTGTTATTTCACACATGATCCAGTTAACATTTGCTTTATTTCATGCTGGTGTATAAATAAATGATTTTCACATTTTTAAATTCAATCTGCCGCCTTAGAATTAGTAAACAATGATGTTTTATATCAGAGAAACCACAACAATTCTTCTAATTATCTTCTAAATACACTTTAGATATTCTTAACGAATCCCAGAGCACAGACACGTGCAGCCCCACGCTCTTCCTCTCCTCCTCCTGCGCTCTTTGTGCACAGAGTGTTCCTGCAGCACTAAACCCCATGTCAGATTTCTTTAAGTGAATTATCAGAGCCAACATATTGGAGACATAAACATTATTTCATCATATCTTTTGGTTTCCAAAGACATATAGAAGTGGGAAAGCAATTCGGCCACTGTCTCTGCTCACACTGGGCAGCTGGTGAACCAGAATCTGGTGTGGTTTTACACCACAGTAGCTTACTTGTTAGTCTGGCTGTACTGAGATGTTTTTATAGTTAATTAATTTCAATTACAAACAATGCTGAAGCTTAGGGCAGACACTAAAGTTAGCTGGGTGTTCATGAAGGCAGGTCAGGGAGACGTGATGCTGCTCTGCAGGGCACTCAATTTGTGTGTCTTAACTGTGATGGCTGTGACAAGGAAAGTCAAAAAGGGCAACACACTTTCAATTGAGAGTGATGAAATGGGCCAAACTTAAAATATAGAATTAGAAAAAAATCAAACTTGTCTTGCAAAAAGGGCACTCATCTAGTCAGAGGCCAAAGGTACTGGTGTTTGAGCACCACCTGTATTCTATCTGTGCATGTTCCTGGTGTCGTCTGTCTGTCTGTTTGTCTTCCTCTGTTTTATTTGCCAAAGGCGAGGCAGCCACGGGGAAAAGCGACCCAGCAGTCACATTTTTCAGTTTAGTAATTTAAAAAAATCCAGTTAGGTATTCTTCAAAATCAAGTACTCTTTATTACTGTAGACTGTTTGATTCTTCTCGGCCAAAAAATGTGCATTATTTCCCATAAACCTCTGATAAGTACCCTTATCAGTATTCTTAATTAATCATCAACTAGTATGTGGCTACTGTAATTAAAATGACATCACTGGCAAGCTGCCACAGTTACTTGAAATTGCACTTATGCCATTTAGTCACTGACTGGAAATCTTTAAGCCATAGTAAAATGCAGCTTAAGATGCTTTCTAGTAAAACAACAAAAGGTGGAAGTAAAACTTGTGCCTCAAAGCAGAAGACCTGAGGCAAGGACTTATGTAATGACCCAGCAGGTCATGGTATGTGAGGCAGAATTCACATCCTCCAGTAAAAGGCACCACAACAAGTGTACATAGCACCACAGTCGGTTAAAATGCCATCAATAACAGCCTCTGCCGCAGTGGAAAGTTACAGACTGGAAGTGGAAAGTTACTGGGTAGACACATACCACAGTTTTTTTTTCCTTTCTGTCTTTGGTGTTTCAAGTTCACAGACCTGCAGCCTGCATAGTGTTTCAGGAAATGTCACTTTATTTTTTTAATGAACTCATAATCAGGAAACTTAAAGTGAATAAAAGTGCAAAAGTAATGGAAGCAGTTGTTGCTTGTCCTGAAACAAGTAATAAGAAAGTAAGTTAACAAAGGGGAAATACTTGGTAAATGCACGGTGTAAAATCAGAGCTTTAAAAGCGGCAGGTGTTACTAATATCATTAATGATGGCTCTGTTCTGTTAAAGTGTCCCAGTAATTCAGCAGTGAGCCAGCATGCTCAATATCAGTGTAAGGACATTCCTGACAGAGTCAGTTAACAAGATAAGTTTAACTATTTCTTTATCTCTCATACAAGACTAAATAATTTCCACTGTGTCTCCATCTCTTGAATTCCTAAACTGACACAACATAAACAAGTTGCACAATCTGGTTTGACAACATTGTTGTTCAGCATCAGCTTGGTGAAGGCAGGTCCCTGTACTGTTACAAACAAAGCACGTGTACAAAAGTGTATCTCCAAAAAGCAAAGTGTCCTTCACTTTGTCCTAATTTTAATTTGAAGATACATCATGTAAAATCTCAATAAAAATTGGATTTTAGCCCCACTCTCTAACATTAAACTTTACCATGAAATATAAGGATTAGAATCCCTCAGAAATCATATTTTTTGTATTATTGTGGGACTCTATTTCCAATTTATGCATAAAATACATTTTCCTCATTGAAAATCCATATTATGTGAGTTTAAATACACATTTTAGTCATGTCTCCAGGTTTTCACTCAGTCAAAAACATTGTTACACTTCATGTATCTGTGGGTGTTAAAAGTGACAGCAGTGCTGCAGGGGAGCCATCTGTTTGTTCCATAGATACAGGTATGCACAGATCATGAGAGGCCCATTATACATGTATGTACTTGCTGTCAAACACAGACAAAGACAGAGAGAAGGGGTTGGAAAGCAAATAATGCATGAATGATTACATAATATTAATAGGATTCTGTGTATTAGTTCCCCAAGAAGACATCTAGGGAACAGCTAGATTTTATTGTCATAAGTTTGGAAGCTAAATATAGTCTAAGATGCTTAAGGCAAAAATGAACCCTCATTCTGCTGGCAGCAGAGCCCCCCCCCCCCCCCCCCCCCCCATGTGGAAACAAATAAAAGGCATAAATATTTGAATTTTAACAGCCACTGAATATGTCCCAATAGTAGGAGGCCCTGGGGCAGACCTAGAACACACTGGAGGGATTACATATCTCATCTGGCCTGGGAACACCTTGGGGTCCCCCAGGAGGAGCTGGAAAGTGTTGCTAGGGAGAGGGACGTCTGGGGTGCTTTGCTTGGCCTGCTGCCCCCGCGACCTGGCCCCGGATAAGCAGGTGAAAATGGATGGATGGCTGGATGAATACTTAATACTGAAATTTAACAGCCACTATGAAAATTGATAGCTGATTTTTTTTTAAAGCCTGATCTAGGGTGCCCAGTATTTCAGTAGGCAGGGCAGGCGCCCCATGTACAAAATTCCAGCCCATTGCCCCCTGCAGCATATCATCTCCTCTCTCTTCTTCCCCCTTCACCCCTCAAACTGTCCTGTCATTGAAAAAAAAATAAAGAAAAATTCAACTGGCTGGTTTGCAGATCCTGTCATGGGTAGCTTGGACGTTGCTGTTGATGTTTTTGAACTTGAATTTTTAGATCTGACTTTAACCAATCAAATCTGAGCAGCCTGTATCTTTTTTCTTTTTTTTTAAACTTTAATTTTTGGATCTCAATCTGTAAACATTGAAAAAATATATATTTAGTGTCAGCTGGTGAAAGTGCAAATCAAGAAATTTCATATTTTAATTTCAAAGAGTTGAATTCAGTACAAATACATTCAGATACATAGTTTTCAACATAAATATTTCAATACTATAAATTCAGTGGTGTTTAAATTTCTATATCATTCAGTGGCTGCCAAAATCAAAATGCTTAAGTCTCTTACTTGCTTCTATACCCCTGCTGCCCCTTCCCTCAGAAAGCCTGTTCACATCACTGATCCTTCAAAATTGAAAGTGTTAAATGTTTTTAAAAACAAGTGTGACTGCAGAAACAACTTGTGTCTCACATTTTTATCAAACTGGTTATGACAATTTGTGTAGTAAATGAATGGAAATATAAAACACAAACTGCAAAGGCAAAGCAAGAGTGGAAACTGTCATTATCCAGTTCCACCACAAGTGGGAAGCATTTCTCCAAAGCACAGCCACAGACAGTCCTGAGATCCATCCTGCCATGAACAGGAAGTTCTCATTCATAAACTGCACTGTACTGAGCTGTAGATAGCTGTTTACATGATGTAAAAATATGACACACTCAATGGAGTCAGCAGCAAAACACATACAAATAGGCAAGCAAAAAAAAAAGGGTTATGGTGCACTGAATTACCACCACCATGTGTCAGTAAGGCCACATCCAACCAGGAAGCAACTGTCTTTTCTTGAGAAATTAAGTAAAACTTTCAGAATAAAATGTCTGATAATTCAAGTGGTTATTTTAAATGTCTGAGGCAACCAGCATGCACACCAACCAGAACCACAAACGAACAGCAACATCAGGTACAAATCAAAGGCTAAACAAACAAAACAGTGATGCTGGCAAAGCAAAACTGCAGGTAAAGCATCAGTGGTAAAACCCAGCTTGTTTGCAAAAAAAAGAATATCAAAGCCAGTGAGGGGAAAATACAAATGTATGCTCGCAGATGTATAGTGGATGTTTCAAGCGTTTCACTCTTCTGTACCTCCTGGATTTCCGTAACTGCTTCTGTCTGCCCCACACAGTGCCGTTTTTCATTCCTGTGGCAGCAGAAGTGCAGACATGGGTGTCCACAAAGCAATTAATGTGCCAGGAGTGAATAAATACTGGAAAACAATATCTTTGCAATGTAATTCATCCATGCCCCATCCACATGTTACATTTGCAGCCCATGTTCAGTTAGCCAAATTCGCCCTAATGCAGGGGCGGATTAACAGATAATGGGCACAGATATTGAAAAGGCCCCCCACCTCACAGCAGCAAGACACACTCTTCATATACTGCTAAAAAAAAAGGGAACACATAATCATCACAGTGTAACTCAAAGTTAATCAAACTCCTGGGGTATCAACCTGTCCAGTTAGGAACCAATACTGATTGTGAATCAATTTCACCTGCTGTTGTGCAAATTGGACAGACAACAGGTGGAAAGGAGAGGCAATTACCAGACAACCCCTGTTTAGGAATGGTTTTGCAGGTGGTGGCCACAGACCATTTCCCTCTCTGTGTCCTTTCTGGCTGATTCTTAGCTAGTTTTGCATTTTTCCAGTGCCCTCACCACTAGTGGTAGCATGAGGCGGTATCTGCAGCCCACAGAAGTTGCTCAGGTAGTGCAGCTACTCTAGGATGGCACATCCATACGCGCAGTGACCAGAAGGTTTGCTGTGTCTCCCAGCACAGTGTCAAGAGCATGGAGGGGATACCAATTACCAATTACCTTTGTCACTGCTGTTTAATTCTTAGTGGTCACCAATGGGGGCTGAGAGACTGTTCACTGCAGGCATCACATCATTTTCACAAACTTTTTCTCATGAACAATTTTGTAAAGTGTATGCCGACATGGGAATTCCCATATATTTGTTTATTAAAAGGGTAATTACATTAATTTCGCATCCTTTTCAAAGGCAAGTGCTGATGGTTACAAGACAACGGGCAACCTACACCACATTGTGTTCAGTGGCTGTATCGCGACAAGCTGTAACAAGTCTCGCGGTGTTTGGATTAATAACATTTTAGATGCGTCGGTCAAGCTGTCTGAGGCGTTCCGGAAGTAAGGGAAATAAATTTTACATTGCAATTGATAAGATAAGATCAGATAAGAGATGATAAAGTAAAAATATACTAGTAAAAAATACTGTATGTCCATGATTGATACTACATGATTAACTACAATCTATGAAACAATGTATACGATGTTTGTTTGTTTTTTTTTATAAATTTACTATCATTACCTTTTTTTGGTCTCTACATATGGGAAATAATCCTCAAAAATGCAAAAAAAAAAAAAAAAAGGATAATTGAAATACACACATGGTGGGCAGTATATTTACTGTAAAGATACAGCAAGTGGTAAGATTGCACAGTAGGAAATTGCACAGGCATGTTACACAGTATAAATACAGAGGATATCTATCTATCTATCTATCTATCTATCTATCTATCTATCTAAACACTTCCCCTCATCAACAACACAGTGGTATTAAAACAGACATAAAATGAAATAAGATAAGTGTATAAATAGAAATTAAATTAAACAAATTATACACACACACACACACACACATATATATCAACAAAACCAGCATACTTTTGCAGACAAATGAAAAATGTATTTTTATTAAATATAGATTGATATTCATTGATTAATTCAATATTTGACATTTAATACTATTTAACAATTAAAATGTTTATTATATATTTTCCATTTTTATTTTATTTTTAAATAATTCATTAATTATTAATTCTATCATGCAGATTAAGTTATATTTGCTCAACTATAGCAAAATGTTACATTGACTCATATTTATAGACTTTTATTTTGACACTACCGGATGTTTTTGTGTGTTGCATTCAGGCTCGCTTAACCAGTGCATGACGGCTTCACCTCAGCTTCAAGCTCAGGAGCAAACCGACATCAGCTGAGTTTGCATGAAGTACCATCCTTGCAGCGAAATACAGAATTTATTATCACGCAAAATTCAAGACTAGCATTTTACAAAGTTACGTGTAACTGTTAAACCAATGAAATAACTGTCATCTGTCGGAACCACAGAAACAAGATAGGGGCAAAGGAGAAATAACATTACATCAAACCCGGCAAACAAAGAGGTCCTTTTTTCAACGACAACATTTTTCCTCCATATTCTATAGTTATGAGTCATGTGGCCGTCGAAAATGTCCACGGTCTAGAGCAGCAGGTAAGCCGCCTCAGTTTGATGTGTGTTGCAGCGTCAGTTGGTAAAAAGTGTTATAACGCCAGGGATAAATGTTAGCTTACCGGCTAGCCTGAAAACACCGATAACGAGATGCTATCGTGCTAGCTAGCGTTGGGTGCGCTTCAATTGTACACCCGCGTGACTACGAGAGGCTGCGGAGCGGGTAACGACCCAAACGATGTGGAAAACATCGTTGTTCTCTCCGCATTTCAACTGTTTACGTAAAGATATGTGTGCTACACCATTAAGTCGTCTGGTAGTGATATAAGAAAGCTGTTAAATGTGATTGTTAGCTTAAAATGCGGCAGCCGAATGACCAATTGCGCCTGAGTGGTTCCGTCGGTTTTTCCGTGTGCACATATGAAACGCACCCATCAACTATTATCTTCACTGCGTTTGTCTTGCAGCTTGATACAATAATAAAATGGAGGTATGCAGAGATGGAGCTAGCGGGGCTGACACACAAACAATGCGGCGTTTGGCAGCTTAGCCCGCTGGCTTTCTGCTCATACGCAGTATTGCACAGTTTCTCTAAACTGCGTCCCGCTTAAAGAAATGCTCATTTCTTCTGCGTCACTAGCAACGTAGTCGAGCTGTGTCTGACTGGTCAGACAGTTGGATGGCAACAGAAAAGTACTGTATGTTCTCGGTTGATATTTTGGAAAGCTTGTATTGCCATCATATCTACTGGAGCGTTGGATGCACAACATAACAAAAATTTTACCTCATTTTTTTCAGCTGGGATGGAAAACATACTCTACTGGGAATTTTTTAAATGCAGATATCAGTCACTCTTATGAGCTTAGTTTATTAAATATTGCTGCAGTAAAGTAGAGCATCCCATCCTTAATCAAAATTCAGTTTCTTTAAATAAAATCATAAGATCTAAAGTTGTTTCTGTGACAGCAGTTTGAGTCTCTGCTCAGAGAAAGATGGAGACACCAGCAACAAATCTCCTGTCTCTCATCACTTTGATTTCCTCTGTTGTTGTTGATTGTCTCAGACCAGCTGTGTGCAGTTTGCTGACATCACCATAATGGGATTCCTGCACGTTACGGTTAAAATATTTCTCAGAGTAGTGTGCAGAGTGGTCTGCTGCTGATATAAAAAAAACGGATTGTCTCAGTGTCCTCTTCCCTTAAAGGTCCCATGTTGTTAAAGTCAGATTTAAATACCTTTATTTTACATCAGGTATAGGTGCTATATAAAAAATCTAAACCACAGAGAATTGCACTCAGTCCATATTCAGAAACTGTGCCTTTAAACGAGCTGTCAGGACTTCCGTGACGTTGTGATGTCACAACCGTACGATATAAAGGTACAGATTGTTGCTATAGTGCCGTTAAGGGTTGCAGCGGTGTACGGTGGTATAAAAATTGATTGCTATCACACCATGTTTGCCTATCTATGGTATTGGGAGAAAAATACAACCAGGCGAAGAATCTTACCTATATTTTAGTTGTTTTCAAAAATTTTCCACATATTTCCATTAAAAAAATTCAGTCATTTGGGCTTTTTCTGTTTTAGACAGATGCTAAAACAGAGCTTTCAGACAGAGCATTTCATACAGGTAAATTCAGGCAGACATTATGAGGAAAATTAAGTGGTTTTTGTAAATTGAAGCATGTAAACATGTTCTAGGAGAAACCCCAAATGTAGCTATGAACCTGAAAATTAGCATAATATGGGACCTTTAAGTCTGGACAGTTTAGTGACTCTAGTGTTTAAAAGCAAAGCGTTTTAGTAGGCAGCAGCTTTTGATGTCACCTGCTGCAAAAAATCTGCTGAAGAAGTATTCTCTAGACTCAAACATGTAGAACAAGGCTAGATATATTTTGTCTGCTGGAAATACCTGAGTTGTTGTTGTGCTGTTTTTTATGATAATTTGCGTCTGTCTCTCCAGCTCGCTGTCCTAGACTTGAGTGCGGCAGACGGACAAGGTGGAGGTACCAACCGTAAGCAGCCTTTGTTTAAACTGTGCATACACACTCACAAACCTGAACATTTTACCTCAACACACTATAAACTATGGTTATATAAACAAGGAAGTACTCCACAGAGAATAAATTGGGAGGGGCAGGAAAGCAACTAAGGGGATATTTCTCGTTATTGAGGAGTACTACCATTTAAAACTCCTTTAAATTTGAAGCTAATTTATTCACTGATAATTCCAATTTAGTACAGTTTAAATGTGTCATTGACACAAGACAAATTTTGGAAATATCTATTGGATTTCCATGTTTTTTAGCTTTAGATGTGCACCATAGATCAATGAATGTTGGGGGTGCTTCAGAAATTTTCAACAACTTAAAATCAAGTCCTTAAAGTCTAATAATTCATCAAATGATGTTGGACACTGTCTCTCTCTGTCTGCAGGGCGATACATTCCTCCACATTTACGGAACAAAGACGCTTCCAAAAATGGTGTGTAGCATCAAGTTAAAGCTGTCCTGTGGAGTTTTCTTGTAAACAAACAAAAGGCGTTACGTCATGTTTACATTTAGTGTCACTCACCACAACACTTTGTGTGAATCCTTGAGTGTACTTCCCTCCTCATAAAGCAAATCTGAATATTTAGTATTATTTACATCCATGTTAGCCTTCATCTTCCTCTGTGCCTTTGCTGGTGCATCACTACATACCTTTGCACATTACATTACTTGCGTCAACTGTTGATCAGTGAAATAGTGTGAAATTGGTGGACGTATGTGAATCAAGTCGCCGCATGCTTGTGTGTCTAAGTATGCATGCACGATAGAAACAAAATGGAGACCCACTTGTAAAGACATTGCTCTCTAATGCTACCAGGGGTCAAAAACTCCACAGGGTACCTTTATTAAGTGCATTTGTTACTGATTAAAACCATGACTGAAACACTGTCTTCCTGTCCAGCAGGAAATGCCTTTGCTGCCGGTCGACAGGGTGGCTACACCATAGCGCCCGCAGCTAACTGTAAGTTCATCTCTCAGCTTCTAATAAACTCTGCTTTGCAGTTTGCTGCCATGCACTGCTGTTCATTCTGTACTGATTAGATAACATCACTCATCAGTATGTTTTCCAGTTTGTTGCCTCCTCTCAGTGAGGTGATCACTTATCGATCTACAATAAGAATTGATACAGTAATGTCAGCAGTGATGAGTAGTATTCCTGCACATGTGGTGTTTTTGAAAACTCGGATCACTTAAATTTAATTTTAAATGTTTAATCATTGTCCTTTCCATCTTTAGATGGTTGGGACGGGGGGCGCAACAACTTTGTCAATGGCTACCATGACAACCGCATGGCTGGCGGCAACACGTTCACCCGCGGCCCGCCTCGCATGGAGCGCGGCAGAGGTGGCGTCGGAGGAGGTTACCGTGGCAACAGGGGCGGAGCTTTCAACCCCATCAACCCAGCACAGCAAATGGCCTTTGGTGGCTACGAAAATAAAGGTGGGGTTTGAGTTTACTGCATGACACTTAAAACCATCTTTCTTATAAAGTGTAAGATCTGCTCTGCAGGTAACATGTACGGAGTCCCCCAAAGGTCAACGGGAGATCTTTATTTATTTTTTGCCATTTTATTTATATTATATTGCTTATATTTTGTAGGGGTGGGAATCACCAGAAAATCCACAATACAATATTATCACGAAACGTCAGTCACAATTCAATATCGCAATAAAATATAATGTGATATATTACCTTTTTTCAACTGTAAATTATGTCCCCAAAGGAAAACTCTGCCAACATCTGTTTTATCGAATAAGATAAAGTTTTCAGTCTGTTCATCTCACTTGAGCCATAGCCATTTTTTTTTTTTTTTCAGCAAAGTCTATCTAGTGGACTGGAAAAGCAATTGATTATATGATTCTAGTAGGCTACCTAAAGGTTAATTTGCATTTTTAACATAAATAATTTATATAATAAAAAAAAAAGATACTTGGCACTGTGTGACGATTCATTATTGCCACACAAAAATAACGCGATACTATGTTGTATCAATTTTTTCCCCACCCCTTTAATATTTGCAAAATGTTGGGTTCCCCCATAATTAGTGGTGGGCAATATCGAGAGGAGTTATTGTCTTAGATGGATATCATAATCTTAAGCCGGGTACACACTACACGATATCAGCCCGATGCAGCATTGTACGGGGTCGCCATGGATCGTGAATGACAATGAGTGTCGTATGCGATAATCCATCCTTTTATCTCGTGTGGTGTGTCATAGTAGACGACAACCGATGCCATGTCTGGGACGACCTCATGACGTTCCAACAGAAAGTCTGGCATGTTTGATTTTCTTTTTGTTGTTCACGACTTCTCCCGTCACAACCATCACTTTGATCAATAGAAACACAGTGTGATCTGCTGCCGTAGTCAACTGTATGACAACAGCATCCCAGGGTTTTTGATATTTCCTCGAGGGATATTATCATGACAGAGTAAAAAGGGAAGATTATGGCGTGAAACAGCAGAGGCACTTTATCAACCCGATGATTACTGCCATTAGCATCAGGCTAGCAGAGAACTTTATTTCTTTATAATGGAGACGGACAGAAAGTGTCATGTCTGTCGGCCAAGTCATGGTGCGATTTAATTGCGTAATGTGACATAGTGACTGTTGGAACAGACAAAAATGTTGTGTAGTGTGAACCAGGCTTTACTTGTATCTTAAGATGTGCCATGATTAGAGCCAAAAGGAGTCAAGACTGTCCCCTCTTTTTACCTGCAACCTGTACGTAGAGTAGACCTATATATAATGTTAACTTCTTACGTTTTTCAATCTTAAATGGAAAGTTTGTGATCAACTGCTGACATTTTCACCTTTTTCTCTGCAGTGAGACTATTGTAAGGGAATGCAAACTTGGGTGACCCTTGGGCGTAAACATCCTGTGTTGTCTTTCAAGGAGAAAAAATACTCTGCTTTATATGTTGCACCCTGTTTGTGCGTATATCTTCATGATGGTCAGACCAGCTGAAGTTTTCTTCACACACTGATGAATAAGTAGTACTAATACATACTATGAAGTACTAATAATATTGTATTAAAGTGCCTTCAAATAATTTTATGTTCATTCTGCCAGATGCAGGCGGCTGGAACACTGCCAAAGATGCCTATGGCAGTTTTGGCAACAACCGAGGGAAGTCAGCGTTCTTCAATGACAGAGGCAACGCTAACAGAGGGAGGTAAGGAGATGAGACACGTACAGACTGATAAGCTGCTGTCACAGTTTTTTTTGTCTTTTTTCTTTTCTACCTCTTGTGATCCTTTGTGTGTGTTACACTGTCCTGGTGAGAATTTTTGTTGTTACGTAAAAAGCGGGTGGCGTGACTTTATGTATGTCATGGTTGACTAATGGCTGTTGCCTGCCCCTGGCCAACAGAGGGAGCAAGACGCAACAAGGACTGCAGTGTGTGGCCAAGTGGCTGTTCAAAAGATTTAAAATACATAGCATGAAATAAGACTGCTACTTGTCTAATGTAGAGTTGGAAAAGATCGTAGCATCATCCATGTTGCATCATCGTCCTTGTGTTCCCAGGTTTGAGCATGGTGGATTTGGTGGCGGAGGAGGAGGAGGAGGAAACAGCCGCTGGGTGGAGGAGTCCAGAGATGACGGAGATTGGTCCAAACCAACGCCACGTAACGAACGCCTTGAACAGTGAGTCTGTGCTTTTATTTTCACAACAGGAAATATCAGGGAAACTGTTCAGGAAGGTGGTAAAATAATCGGATTTATACTAGAGGCACGCGTCATGATTGAACACATGCATTGTAAAATCAACATTGCACTATTTATGACTTATTGTTTGGGTTTTATTTGGTCATAGAATAACACATGATGACAAGCTGGATTCCTGAAACAGCTAGAAAATTGTCACTTCATCCTTGAAATTTATTGTACTCATAGGCAGATGTCAAATCTTACATCACAACAACAGTATGCCAGTATGAAAGCATCAGTCCATCTGGCTCTGAAAGTCAAGTCAGAATAACCAGAATCACAAAAATATTCATCAGTTAGCTGATGAACAACTGTTTTCTCATGTTCTCTCGTAAAAATGGCACAACACACAACGGTAAGAAAATTTTACCGGTAACGGTAAGAAAAGAATTGGTGGATTCACTGAAAGTGAAAATAATCAGTGTTAAAAAATCTGCTGAGTAATCCAACAGCAGTGAGTGACATTGTTTTAAGATAACGACAATAGTACCAAAGAAAAATGTATTCAAAGACATGTTTTTTAACAGCTGCATATATTGTAAATCTTTGTGAAATGTCATGTGTTTTCTTCTGCTCTGTTCCTCCGTAGTGAGTTGTTCTCTGGCAGTAACACTGGGATCAACTTTGAGAAATACGATGACATTCCTGTTGAAGCCACAGGACAGAACTGCCCTCACCACATCGAGAGTGTACACTGCTCTTGTTAACTCAACATCCAGCAATATTACATTATATATCAGCTCTCCACTGCTCTTTTTATAAATGTCTTTGACTGTGTGTGTGCTGTGTAGTTCCAAGATGTGGACATGGGTGAGATCGTCATGGGTAACATCGCTCTGAGTCGCTACACCAGACCGACCCCTGTCCAGAAATATGCCATTCCAATTGTCAAGGCTAAGCGAGACCTCATGGCCTGCGCACAGACAGGTAGGACACACACACACACACATCTCTTGAAAAGTATTATATTGGAGTTAGATTGTTGGGATAATGCTATGAAATGATGTCTCTACTGAAGGCACGTGGAGATGGATGAGGTTGATTTTGTGTCTTTAGGTTCTGGGAAGACTGCAGCGTTCCTGCTGCCAATTCTCAGCCAGATCTACACTGATGGACCAGGAGAAGCCCTTAACGCAGTTAAAGCATCTGGACAAGTAAGAGGAAATAATGGCGCTTTATTACAACACATGGATCAATTGCAAGGGGATTAAAAAAAACAACACAAATTAATGCTAACGTGTTGTGTTCAAAGTGTACGTCTTTTAGATTAGACAAGTAGTATTTATTTTCAGAGCAAAATAAAACAGGCTGCAGTGAGAGTCTCTCTCCGTGGGATGTTTAAAAATAGCGGGTTTGTGAAGTTTATAAAATGTTCAAGCATAGACTGATGCCACCATTATTAGAAATGTTTAAAGTTACAATGTGTAATTTACGTGGTTGTTTATTAGCAAATATCAACTATTGCTTTGATAAATATATATTTACTAAAGTGTAATGCAATTCACATACAAATGGAAGCTTTCTCATAGGCTTAAAATGATTTCTCTATATATACACAGGCAGGGCGCGGTCTGCTGGAGGCTGCCCTCTTGCATCGCCATATTTGATACAGTGGCAGAAAGGGATATACGCCCTTCGCATTTACCTAGAACTTGCCGTAACTAGAGAAGGTGAAGATCAATCCGGGGCGCTTCTGCGTGAACCTGCTTTGTACTTTTATGATTCTGTCGCACTTTAAATGGAGGAGCATACACACGTTTTGCCCCGTAAGAGGGAAACCACGCCACCAAATAAAAGAAAAAGATCAGAGAAGTGAGGACGGGACAAAACGCGAGTGAATATCGGCGTTGCTTATTTTATTTGAACTCCTGTGGAAGAACACTCCGGAAAAGCATATGTTATAATCGTACCAACCTATATTTGCTGCACTGTGCCGTGACTATCACATGAAACGTGTTATTTTAGCATTACTGTGCTAATGTTTGCTCGTGTTACCAAAACAATTAGAAATAAAACACTCCTAACATAACGTTATATCTCACAGATAACCTATATGTCACTGGTAAGCTATAACATATTGTAGCATCCGCCAGGACGTGTGGAAAGGATGACGCAGTTATTCGGCAAACCACTGTTTATTACTGAACAGTACAGGTTACTGTTGGCCATAACTACGCCAAAACAACCAACAAACAAGAACTTAGCTGTAACTCCAACTGTGCACTGCTGCTCCCTCCTCCAGCTCGCTCATACACACATCAGCACGCGCACTCACACAGCCCTCATCCCTGTCACACTCGCATACAACATTGTAACATGGTTTAGATTCCTAAATAAATATTCACCTCGTCACTAGATAGGCCTACTTCTGAAAAACTCGAAAAACTCGTGGATGGATCTCTGCTGTCTGCGCAAGGCTTTTTATCCTACGAGGCCACGTCACTTACCGGACAGGAGGGGCGAGCGAGTGAGCGCGAGTGAGCCCTGCAATCTAGAATATGACCGCTGATGTCACTGTTACTCACCATTTTTACACACTGAGGCTTTAAGGAATCTTTTCACAACGGAATCCTTCCAACATATTTAAGGGGAGCACTAATCACTTTGCTGCCAAAACCGGGCAAACCGAATAACAAATGTGAAAACTTCAGGCCAATCAGTCTTTTAAATGTGGATTTAAAAATTTTGAGTAAAATAATAGCCAGGAGACTTGAGAAAATAATTCCGAATATTATTGACAAAGATCAAAATGGCTTTGTACAAAGTAGGCAAGGCTTCCATAATGTTAGGAGAATTCTAAATATATTATTTGAGGAAAAGGGAGCAGCAGATACAGCATTACTGTCATTAGATGCTGAAAAAGCGTTTGACAGAGTGGAATGGCTCTATTTATTTGAAATCCTCACACGTTTTGGCTTTGGAGAAAACTTTAATAAATGGATAAAACTACTTTATACAGAACCATATGCTGAAATCATGACCAATCGTAACATATCCAAAACCATTAAGATACAAAGAGGATGTAGACAGGGAGATCCCCTATCCCCTCTACTGTTCATTATGGCTATAGAACCACTGGCAATAGCAGTAAGAACACACCAAAACATGGCAACAGGCATATCAATTGGACAACAGGAACACCGTCTGGCTTTATTTGCGGATGATGTAATAATATTTCTTAAAAAGATGGAAAAATTCAATCCTGAATTATTAGAACTCATTAATGTATTTGGAAAAATCTCAGGATATAAATTAAACAAATCAAAATCATCAATAATGTTCTTAAATCAATTAGAAAGTAAAAGTCCTCCTAAAACAGCCACTCAATTTAAAATTGTGGATTGCTTTACATATCTAGGCATTCAAATTGTCCCACAACTTAAATATATTGTAGCCAGTAATTATGAACCATTACTGCAAGAAATCTCAAAGTTACTGGACAGGTGGACACACATACCAATGTCACTAATAGGAAAAATAAACGTCCTTAAAATGAATATACTGCCCAAGCTATTGTATTTGTTTCAGAATCTTCCACTTCCTCCTCCAAGTAACCTGTTCACTCAACTTAAAAGATTGTTTGTTAGATTTTTGTGGAATAACAGACGTCCCCGGACACGACTGTCACTATTGTACTTACCTTATGACAGAGGGGGACTCAAATGTCCCAGTCCACTCTGGTACTATTGGGCAGCACAATTAAGAACACTGTTGTTTTACTTCACAGAAGGAGATGCTCCTCTCTGGAAAGAAATGGAGGAACTCCAGCTAAGTCTGCCCCTCCCAATATACCTGTACTCAGCAAGAGCTAAAATCCTTAAAAAGAATACAAAAAACCCTATTGTGAAAAATATGATTGTAGTGTGGCATCAAGTTAAAAAATATCGTAGAGAAACGCCCTCTCCCTCTGTCTTCAGCCCAATATGGGGGAATTACTTCTTCCCTCCAGGTAAAATAGATGGGGGATTTAAATATTGGGCTACTAAGGGGCTGGGAAAAATAGGAGATCTTTACAACTCGCACAAGGTGCTGATGACATTTGGAGAAATAGTTTTTTTTTAAATACCTACAGTTGAGAAATTTCATTAGAACACACCAAAATCAAACATTATGCATCCCTGAAATGTCTACCATAGAAAAATTAATGAATATGAATTGTTTAGGGGAGGGGTTTAATTTCCAAAATTTATAAATGCCTGGTAGACGGAAGTACAGAAACATCTGCAGGACGGCTGGGGAAATGGAGAGAAGATCTACAGGAGGACATCCCAATAGAAAAGTGGGAGGAGGCACGCTCTAAAGCACAATGGAGAACCACTAACACCCGTCTGAAATTACTACAATACAACTGGTTGATGCGAACGTATATCACTCCAGAAAAACTTAACAGATATAATAGCGCTATACCTGATACTTGTATTAAATGTGAGAAGGAAAAAGGTACATTTTTCCATTGCGTTTGGCAATGTACGGAAATACAAAAATTCTGGCAAGAAATAAAACAATGTATTCAAAATATTTTACAGATTCAAATACCCTTGGTCCCACAGTTGTTTTATTAGGGTTATATCTAGATAATTTGAAGATTAAAAAATATCATCTAATATTTGTGTATTTGTAAACAGTGGCACTTTGCAGTACCTAATATTGCAGAAATATGTCGTCATCCCCCCCCCTATACAATGGACTAAAATGGACTAACTCACTAATCTGATCCCCAACCAAGAATTAGAATAATTTGAAAGGGCGGGAGGTGGGGGGGAATTGACATGTTTGTTCAAGACATGTAATTGTATTTCTTTGTTATGTTGTGATAACAAAAAAAAGAATGATGGTTAAAAAAAAAAAAAAAAATAGCGGGTTTGTGCATTTAGTCCTTCTCAGGCAAGAGCAATGTTTAGTGTTGCTGTAGCCCACAGGAACAATGCGCTGTTACACTGTTTTTTTACTCTGTGTGAGGATTACAATAGATGCTGTCTTAGTTGAAGGTAATATATATAAACGCTTGAAAAAAGTGTATGTCATATAAAAACTAAAGTAATGGTCAAAGTTGTCCCAGTGAAATTCAAGGTGTGCTGTTGTTTTGTCGTTGTCTTACAGGAGAATGGAAAGTATGGGCGTCGTAAGCAGTACCCCATCTCACTGGTGTTGGCTCCAACCAGAGAACTGGCTCTGCAGATATATGATGAAGCCAGGAAAGTGAGCAGACACACACAGGAGCATGAAATCCTTTAAGATGACAGACATTTACCCATGTATGTCCTTAACCTTTTTGTTTGTGTCTTTAGTTTTCCTACCGCTCCAGAGTGCGCCCGTGTGTGGTGTACGGAGGAGCAGACATTGGGCAGCAGATAAGAGATCTGGAGAGAGGCTGTCACCTGCTGGTGGCCACGCCTGGAAGACTGGTGGACATGATGGAGAGAGGCAAGATTGGACTGGACTACTGCAAGTAAGACATGGACAGGTGGAGGGAGTGATGGATGAAAGTAGGATACAACCTCTAACACTATTTGCAGGGTTGCCACTGCGCTCTGGCCAACTGGTGCATTATCCTAGATGCATTTATCTATATTAAGAAGAGAGGGTCACACTCAAAATCTATCATTCATAAGTTTCCATGATTATTTGTCTGGCAATTCACAGAATGTTTTTGGCCATAGAATCTTCATCAGTGAGGCCAAAGGCTTCAACCTTTTCATCTTCCTTTGTCCTCTTAATTTCAGCTACCTGGTCCTGGATGAGGCAGATCGTATGCTGGACATGGGATTTGAACCCCAGATCAGACGCATCGTTGAACAGGACACCATGCCGCACAAAGGCATCCGACAAACCATGATGTTCAGCGCAACCTTTCCCAAAGAGATCCAGGTACGTTTGTGTTGCATTTGCAGTGGCACCAGGAATACAGGAATATTTTTGCTGTATTCTCGTTAGCATGTGGTTGCGACCACCATGACCCACCTCTTCATGAGCATGTTGAAGAACTGGATGAGAAATGTGTGAAAAAGAAAGAGATATGTTTGATCTCCAATGGCTCAGGTGTAAATAACACCATAGCGCTGCACAACACTACTTCCACAAGGGTCCACAACAGTCAGCTCCAAACATACATGCAGGGGGTGTTATCAGGAGAGACTCTATCCAGGGGCAAATCTGCCATCTGCTGTTGTTACACTGCATTTTCCGCTTAGAGATGCTTTGGATAAGCCTTTGTTTCACACTGTTGTAGCAGTAAAATAAAGTTTTGTTTTCCACAGGGCTTATTTTCTGCAATAATCCAAAAAGCCAGTGGAATAATCCCATAGGCTTTTTTTTTTCCGAGGCAACCAGGCAGATGTTAACTTTCCACCACACCTGAATTGACAACAGTCCAACCATGAGCACTTAGCCCATGCTAAAACTCTATTTATAAGCACATTTACTGCTCCTTTTCCAGATCCTGGCCAGGGATTTCCTAGAGGAGTACATCTTCCTGGCTGTGGGCAGAGTGGGTTCCACCTCAGAGAACATCACTCAGAAAGTTGTGTGGGTGGAGGAGAGCGACAAGAGGTCTTTCCTCCTGGACCTGCTCAGTGCTACAGGTAAGACAGTCACATGACAATAACAGCGCATTACTTTCAGATGTGTGTTAACACTGCAGGTCCATGACACATCAAACAACTTAAGTCTGAATTGATTTTTCTACATTGGATAGCATTAGCAGGAGCAAAAGCTTTCAGCAGGTTTCATCCAATGATCAACTATTTTCTTAGCTCCAGGAAGGCAACAGTGAGGATGTTCCATAAAAAGAAATGTCATTCCCACTTTGTAATTTTCAAAGAATATTTTATTTTTCTTCATTTCCAGTAGAAACCAATTTAAAGAGCCACCTTTGTGGTTGGACAAATAAACCATTTTCCTGATTTAGTATAACAAATTTAGTGAACTGAGGCAAACAGGAACATCAAACATGTACAGTTGGTTTTCTGCTGCTGATTGAGTGCAGTTGACATGTCGATGGTTTGGTGTGGTTTTATCCCAAGTCATTCCCAGCGAGGTTCAGGACAATACAGGAGACAACATAGAGAAACCTGGTAAGATCCTCAGTGGGGAAACTTATATCTGTCATTTCATATTTAAAATAATTTTGCTTGCCCTTTGATGTTCCTCTCTGTGGATGGAGAGTCCTTCAGTTATTTTTGGTTCTGTGTACCATTTCATGGGTCCGGTTTGCTGACCTGAAAACAAACATGCCTGCTGTATTTTTTTGTGGTATTTTTATGTAAATTATGTTGCTGTGGTGTCTCTGTGTCAGACCCAAACAGCCTTGATGGAGAGAGTCTGGTTATGTTGTTGTCTCAGCAGCTAACCAGTGGATACAAATGTGGGCCAGTGGCCTCGCTTCATTTTCAGGTAGTGATGTACACGGCGCATTGAGGAAGAACTGTGACCACACTCTTTCCATCAGTGGCTCGAGTCACAGTTCAGCACAGTGCTGCTCATACTGTTAAGCTATTGTTTGGTATTATTATTTTGTTTTTTTTCCCACACTGCAATCCCTGCTTCCTGTTGCACTGTTCTGTTCATAGAGAAAATGTACTGTAATGTGAACATTTTATCTAAATTAAGGTGCATGTTTTTAGGATTTATGTGTCACACCTGGAACTGAAAAGCCTTACCAGCAGACCTGTAACCTGCTCGTAAGGCTGAAAGAGGAACTGATATGATTTGTTTATAAACGGAAGGATTTGCATGTCGGGATGTCAGTATGATGCAACATATATTGTGCCTACAGCCCTTTTTTAAATGGCAAATGAATGAATAAGATACAGTGAGATGGTGAATTTCCACTCAAGTGTTTGAAGAACTTTTGTCTCCCCCCTCTGACCATGAGAGTAATTACACAAACACATGATTATAACATAATGCTTGCAGGTGAGCTCACTGCATCTCCCCCGCCCCCAGGAGTGCTCCCTTCAAGTCTTCTTGTGCAAATTATTTAAACTTAGTCCTTCCTCTGAATGCCAACTTTCTTTGTATGTATTTTAGGCATTCTGTTTTCGGGTCTGTGTGTCCCATTGTGGTGAGCACAATATCTCCAGAATTTAGTACAAACGTCCATTTGGACTCAAAGATGAACTGATTGCATTTTGTTAGTCAAAAGTCAAGGTCATTGTGACTTTGAGTCCATCTCATTATCGTGAATGTGATATCTCAAGAAGGTCTTGAGGGAATTTCCTGGAATTTTGCACAACCATTGACCTTGTATTGGACTCATTCTCTTGAATGGAATCTCTCAAAAATACCTTAAGGGAATTTCTTTAAATTTCGCACAAAGGTTCACTTGGACTCAGCAATTAACTCATTGGATTTAAGTGCTTAAAGTCAAGTTCATGGGCGCCCAGTAGCTCAGTGGGTAGGGCAGGCGTCCCATATACAAAGGCAGTGTCCTTGTGGCAGCAGCTGTGGGTTCGATTCCACCCTTTGCTGCATGTCATCCCCATTTCTCTCTCTCTCGCCCTTTCATGCTTAATTTGTCCTGTCAAATAAAGGCAAAAAGCCATAAGCATAATCTTCAAAAAAAGATGTAAAAGTCAAGGTCACTGTGACATTGAGTCTTTCTTATTCTTGAATGCAATATCTCAAGAACACCTTGAGGGATGTTCCTTAAATTTGGCACAAATGTCCACTTCGACACAGCTGAGACATTCACTTGGACTCAGCAATAAACTGATCAGATTTTAGTTGTGAAAGGTCACTGTGATCTTGGGTCTGTCTCATCCTGAATGCAATATTCTTGAGAACACCTCAAGGGAATTTCCTCAAATTTGGCACAAATGTCCACCTCAAAACAGCGATGAACTGATTAGATTTTAGTGGCCACACTTTAGTGTTTGTGAGGTCATAGTCACTGTAACCTCACGAAACATGTTTCTGGCCACTATTCAAGAATTCAGAAGCTAATTAGGACAAAATTTCACTCAAATAGGATAAAATGATGAAGCAGTGCCATTTTATATCCAAAAGGTCAAAGGTCAGCTTCACTGTGACATCATACTGTTCTGCAAAAACACTTTTCTGACCTTTACTCAATGTCATAACTCGGGAACGGAAGAGGAGACATTTGGTCAGATACTGAATTGGTGACACAAATCTTGGGTGTCCACCTTGAAACTGTGCTGATTGTAAAGATCTTCTGTGCTGTCGGGGGGGGGGAGATGTGTGTGAAGCATCCATGTTTTCACAGTTACAGTCACAGAGGCATATAGTCATGAGACAGTAATTCTAGTTTGCCATGTCATAAGCAATCTCTAAAAATGATGAGGCCATTTGATGTGTTCATCTCCTAGGTCAGGGCAGGGTAACATGTCAACAAAAGACCAGTGGGAAGTTTTATATGCATTCAATTTTGTATAGGTACTAATCTCTATGAAAATATTCCTCATGATTTTCGTGACCACCTCACCTTTCTACTCTGCACTTTTCAAAATCTGTGGTGTGAAAACAGAGAAACATGCAGCTACTTTATTCTCAGCAAGTTAAAATCAGCTCTCTGTGTTATACATTTAGCGACCACCTTGAATGATTAACCTCGGGTGTCTTCTTTCTCGGCCCATCAGGTAAGGACTCGTTGACTCTGGTTTTTGTGGAGACCAAGAAGGGCGCAGACGCCTTGGAGGACTTCCTGTATCGGGAGGGCTACGCCTGCACCAGTATCCATGGCGACCGCTCCCAGAGAGACCGAGAGGAGGCCCTGAGCCAGTTCAGATCAGGAAAATGCCCCATTCTGGTGGCCACAGCGGTCAGTAGAAATGAACAGTTGCTTGTAAAAATGGTTAAACCTGCCTTAATACATACTTTATACTTCACACTCATATGGCAGGAAATAGTAGAAAGATACCGGTCTTGCTTTTAGAGACTCATATCAGTTACAAGTGAATAGTATCACTGCATGTGAACTTGTGTGAGTGACCTTTTTTCCCTCTTTTGTATGAACTTAGGTGGCAGCTCGCGGTCTGGACATCTCCAATGTGAAACATGTTATTAACTTTGACTTGCCCAGCGACATAGAGGAGTATGTCCATCGTATTGGACGTACAGGAAGAGTCGGAAACCTGGGTAAGACCAGAGCTAATGTCAGCCAGTGGTATGAAGCCCAGTCATGTGTGGTACATAATCTAAATTAGGACAGACTTGAAGCTTTTTGAGTCACACACCACAAAAAGCTGTGATTGAATGCTACTGTTACTTTTTAACCTGTAGGATTGGCCACATCATTCTTCAATGATAAAAATGGAAATATCACAAAAGACCTGCTGGACATTCTGGTGGAGGCCAAACAGGAAGTGCCCTCATGGCTTGAGAGCCTGGCCTATGAACACCAGCATAAGAGCAGCAACAGAGGACGCTCTAAGAGGTATTCATACACACCGTCTCCTCTTAATAGGTAAATGTGTTTTCTATGAATGTTAATGCCATTTATGGGTCTCAACCCATCAGTGTTTTGTACAAATGCAGTGACGTTCACTTTGTGTCTGATGTAAACCAGGTTCTCTGGTGGTTTTGGAGCACGTGATTATCGACAGACGGCTGCTGGAGGCAACGCTGGAGGGTTTGGAGGACGTGGAGGTCGCAACCAGGCAGGACATGGAGGAAACCGTGGGTTTGGAGGAGGTGAGCATCTGGTCTTTGGGTATGACTATTGCAGCAAAGTCGAAGTAACTTGCAACCCTAGGTTCATTGGGAACATCTTTACTTTGTTAAAGAAGTATTTCACTGCTGGAAAGAAAAAAGTTTTTATAAAACTGGGCTGTCCTTTAAGTAAATAGACAAAAATACTTTTGAAATTGGTGCTGTATGACCAAAGAAAACAGGGGAAGGGGGGTGTGGTATTTGCTTTTGCTAAAGACTGTGCAAAAAAGCACTGTGCCACAGCGGACCAATAAACAGTCCCTCCAGGATTTCACGGGCTGTTTTTTGGATTGTTGCGGCCTGATGTCACGGCAGCTTTTTTTTTTTTTCCAAAAATTGCAATCAGTGTTGTGGTATGTGTCGTTTTGTTGCAATGAAATTGCAGCCAATTGACACCGCGTTAAAGGACCGTCCTTGTGAAATCCTCTCCCTCTGCTCCTCTGCTTGGTGAGCATGAGCTAACATAGCACAATGCGATCTCATCCCTACTCAACATATTTTACTGCTTGAGCAGAAGCCTCACAACAGCGGTTAACATCCAACACCAAGCCGTTATCTCACACCAGAACGGCTGAACTCTGCTATTAAACCGTTGATTAACTGTTTGGTAACATTAGCTTTGTGATGCTAACAGTTAGCCCTGTCACTGTGTGTGTATTTGTATGTGTGCGTGCATGTGTGTGACTCTGTTCCAGGCACAGAGCTCCGGTCCTGCAGCAGTAGTCTCATGATAATCAGAGAGAGACGGGCTGAGCGAATCAATACGGTGCACGCAGCTTTACATTGAAATGAGATTTTACCTGTTTTAAGTGGTGGGTAGCGGAAAGCGTGCCCGTCTGTTTTTACACAGGAAACAATATGGCGGCTGGCTGGTAACAAATGATCGGTAAGCTAAAATATGGTTCTGAAAAAATTTGAGGCGAACCAGGCGACACAGTAACAGAATTTTTGTAGTTAAGTCCCAGGTTTTTTTTTAGACTCCATTTTTACAAAACAGGAAACAGTATTGCATACACCTCCTGTTTCCAAATTCTTTGATTTCAGCCAAACAGTACACTTAAATATGTTTGAATTAAGACATTTTAAGTGAGAAATAGGCAATACAGAGACATAATCTAATTTTTTTTTCCATTAGCACTGTCTAGTTGAGTCGAGTTTGAGAGAGACAGAGAAAGGGGGATGTTTCTCTCTTGATCTGCTTCTGTGCTCTTTGTGTCCGTGGTGGGGAGCATACGGACATTCAAAAGTACAAACTTAAGTTTGAGCAACAGCCCTAAAGCCAGCAGGAATTTGTCTAATGACACAAACTGAGTCATTCAGCAGATTTGAGCAGGGAGATCTTGGTGCTGGTAAGGTGAAGGAAAGTTCAGTTCATTCACACATACTACCCACACTGTTATGATACAAAGCTGGTTAAAAATTGTCAGAGTGTCCCTCTAACTTTTCTCCTCTGTTTCCTCCCTCTCAGGTGGTTTTGGCAACTTCTACACCAGTGACGGCTACGGAGGGAACTACTCACACTCTCAAGTTGACTGGTGGGGCAACTAGGTTCCTCCTCCCCTCCTTTACTCATCCCTCTTTCTTCCTCTCACTCATCCTCCTTCCTTTCTCCACACTGTTGTCTACACTCCATCTGTCTCCTCCCCTTCATTAACCCCGAGAACCCATGTGCATGTTATTAAACTATTTATACTCATTTATATAGCCCTCCTTCCATCCCTGTGCACTCAGATCTTTTAATTATTTGACTTTTCTCGTCCTTTCCATCTCCATCCTCGTCTTTACGGTCGACCATCTGTTTTTCTTTTGATTTCTTAATTCCTGGTAAACCTCACCTCGTACAGTAGGCCACATTATAAAGGGATTCTTCAATTTTAGGTTGTTATTTTTTAACACATCCTTAAGTTCCAGAGGATGTTTTGAAATATTTTCCCTTTGTGGCAAGTGCTTGAAGAAAAATAACCAATTGAATTTAAGTTTTACGTCTTCCTTTAACCCCTTAAGTTTAGATGGACATGTAAGATTTACAGTGACTTAGTCCTGCGAGACAACCGTAGAAGACCAGGGGGAAATCTTGTTGTTTTTTTTTTTTTGTTTTGTTTTGTTTTGTTTTGTATTTTTCACTTTAGATTTCAGTTTTGGCTTCATCGTGTTTTTGTCTGCATTCACCCAAAGCCAGCCAGGCGTCTTGTGTACCTTCACATGTCATCTTTGTATGTAACGCATGGCCATGTTGTAAATCACCGGCCAAAAACTTTTCTAAAATATAGCGCAGAGATAGGCAAGATGTCAATTCTGAGCAAAATATGTCTGCATATGAATTCACAAAATGGGAACTGGCTGAAGTTTTCTTCATTTACATGATAGATACTAAAAAAAAAGGGGCCACAGAAACAGAAAAATGTTTTTTTTATTATTTTTTTCACCTTTTTAAAACATATTGAAGTCTTGATTTACAAAGATCTGAGAAAGACGTCTTACAGAGACAGCAGGGACAAGGGAGCTGGACAAACCGAAACACCCAGCCTGTGGGACGCCAGCAGACGTTGTCACCCATTAGCAATGATGCTAGCAAACAGTCTTTGGACTGCGAACAGCATTTTCTTTGTTTGAAACAAAACATAATGAAGGATCATTTGTTTCTGTACTGTGCCTTTAAGAATTTGAACTTTGTCTCTTATTTCCGTTGTTTTAATTGCCATAATACGTAAGTGGCTACAAGTATTGGCCAACTGTGACAAAAAAAAGTGTATTTAATGTCATGTATGGGTTTAAACATGTTTTTCTTTATTTCTATTTGGAAGGAAACAAACTAGGCTTGAACTAAATCAAACCTTGGCAAAAAAAATAAAATAAACAAAAACTGTGATGAGGAAACTCAAAGAAATTCCTTATCTGTTTATTGGAGTTCAAATTCATCAGGTCTCTGATGAGCCGATTCCCAAAAGCATATTACCACTGTAACCATATTTAAAGATTCTTCTGATATACCCTCATCCAGAGTGACTAAAATAAGTCAAAACAAGACATTACATTTGTTTTATGCAAAATAAGAAGTTAATTACAAAACTACTAGCCAGTGAGCGCTCATAACAACAATGGTTTTATGCTTTTGGGAACCGAGTCCTACTAATTGACCTGTATGTCACATCTATAGCTCAGGTCTGAGCATGAGTTTGAGTTTCCCAAAGGCATCTTGTCACTAATTGTTGGGTCACATTACATCTCAGAACAACTGAGAGAGAATTAAGCCTACCGGCGTAGCAGCAGTCATGTTACTTCTTCTACCATTCAGACATGTGGTTGTAAATAAAAATATGTTCCAGGTTTATTTCTGGGTTTTTTTTTTTCGATCCAGTGCGGCGTATGAGCTTAAACCGGTTTGATTTTATGCAAACTGGCTGAACTGACATTTGTCATTTTGAAGCTAACGAAAGAGGTGTTCTAACTGGCCTACGCTTGTTCGCTGTTAGAACATGATGTCATTATGTCCTACTCGGGAGCGGCTGCTAAGTCAACTGCAACACCTAATAGTAAAATTCAGAATACTGGTCCGGTGCCTTAATGTCAAACCGGTTTTAAAAATCTTACACTGCCCCAAACCTAATAGCAGTAGCGCTCCTGATAACATTACCGAAATTCAGTATATTCATAGTATGATAAGTATCTTTGCAGCGAAATAGGAAAGAATATTGTGACCGCATCCAGCAGTGATGTGAGCAATGCTGCAGCATATTTGAGTGTAGAAATTAAAACCAGACTGCTGCTGCAGCAGCTACCAAATGTAACCAGCTACTCTCGTGCTGACTCTTAGTGACACCGTGCTCTTGGGAAACAGGCTCCGCCTCCACCACAAACACTGAAACCCTTGTTTGCCAAAAGCTTCTTTCAAGGGGATACACAACTAAAAGGCTTAAAGAGTTCAAAATTTTCTCGCTCACTCTATCCTGGAGAGTTACATGAAAAGTCTTCTCTAAAATAAGTCATTCCAGTTTATTCGTTATGTCTTTGAGATCTGTCGAGGTCAGGGTTCAAAGTAAAGACTTGGATAATTTAGCCTAACCCACTTCACAGCAGAGAGAGCCGGGGCTTTCCAGAGGATTTAATGCCACGCTGCCATAGCACATTTTAGCCATGTCCTGTCTTACTGTTAGGTGAAATGTGATCACGCGTCCTTTCCAAAGCACTGGCAGGGAAAGGGCATTACTTACTTGGGACTTGTGTTAGTTGTTTGAGAATTTGCCCAAAATGTGACTGCACCTTTTGAGTAGTTCACTTGTGACGCTGTCTTTACGCCAAATATAACTAGGCTTCTGCTTGAGATTTGTATACACTCCTATTCCGACTATTTATTCAACAGTGCACTTTGGCTAGCACTAGGGCTGGGTACTGGTACGCGATACCTCCAAGGTATTGACCAAAATAATGTAGTAACAAGAAGTAACAGATCTTCTCCAGTCAAACCATTATTGGTCCTTTTTGTACCAAGATCTGGTTTTGCTCACAGCCAATCACTGCAAGTGTTTGTCGATTTATTGCAACGTGCGATTGGTCCAATCGGCCCACATTGATACTGGTATTGTCATTTTTTAACAATACTCAGCCCTAGCTAGCACCATAGCTTATGAATGTTAAAAGGACACCGAGCTCGGCATAGCACAGTAAGACAGAGGACCAATAAAGTGTGCTTGTAGAAAAGTGGCGCAACAGAACTCAAGATCTTTGGCTACAACATGCAAGAAGATCAATTTATTTATTTTTTTGTGATCCCTGGTCAGCCCCACTCGCTGCTGCTGTGGAATCAGACGTCCATGTTTCATCCCTGATTGAACCTCCAAAAGGAACTCCACTGTACATTTGGACACTTCAGTGGTAGAAGTCCGATCCCCCCGCTGTGTTAAATAGCAGCAGAATAAGCCCCAAAATGCTCTGTTGCTACCTGGCGGGAGAAATTGTTAATCTTCATCAGGGTCTTAATTTGTTTTGTTTATATGAACAACTTTAGTGAAGTGAAAATATAGATTTAAATGTAAATAGTTAAACTCTTCTTAAGACAAAAAGAGGAGAATCTCCACTGAAAAAGAATGTGAATTACAAGTGAAACAACACTTGTGTAGAAATCACGTCCGATCACTCGATGTTGGACCAGGCAGTGTCTGGGATGCTTAGCTCAGTGGGCAATTTGAATACGGTCATCAGATTTTTTCTTTATTTATGGAAAAGGCGTAAGGGGAATTTAATTACTAATCAATCAATTGAGGAACCCATCAGTTACTAGTTTGACGACGATAACTACCTGGGTGCAACATTTCAACAGAAGAATTATGGCTGATGGGTTCTAAGATTACATTTCGGGCAATGCGTCCCGCCTTTTTTTGCGCTCCACTGTTTACCTGCATGCAGCCAAGCCTGCTCAGGCGTGATAAGGCGATACTACTTTGACTACAAACGGAAACCAATTAATGCTCACCAGACAGAATACCTCAAATTGCCCACTGGTTTTGGCAAATGACAAGGCTGGACCAAGACAATAAAACATATGCAAGTGTTGTTGTTTTTTGGTCAAGGAGTTAATGAACGCCAAGCAAATAGATACAATTCTACAGCAGGCTTTAGTTTTGTTAGAACTCTGATTTTTCCCGTCATCTATGATTTTGAGACTTTTTAACTTTCAAGAGGTCGTGTTCGGGCCAGTCTGTTTCCTTAAAGAACAGTTTGTTGGGAGGTTTAGGATGGAGTTGGCTTGAACGTGATTTTTTGGAGAATTCAGGTTGAGTAATGCTAAAGGACTCAGGATTCAAGCAGACAGCAAGTCACATAAAAACTCGATTTTTCAGAAGTTTCCTGGTGCTAAGGCACCGGCTTTTGTGTCTGAATTCATGGCGGGAGAAATGAGTTCAGTGATTTCTCAGTAACTTGGTTCACCTTCTTATGGTTGAGGGGCCAGTTTATGTTCAAGGACAGTTGTCATCGGATGCAATGTTAGGGACTAAAATGAAACTCCACCATGTAACCACTCAAAAAGCTACCGAACACAGAAGGTTAGTTTGCATTATCTTTTGGCCACTTGCGATTCAATTGTCAGATTAACTGTCTTTGTTGCATACAGCATTATAATGTCGCTATTGTTCAACTTCAAGTCAAATTTGGACTAAACTACCATGAGCAGCAGTTAAAACAGCGATTGATTGTTGACCAGAACTGTGTTTGAGGTGTCCCAGAAGATGATTTTAGCAACCAATCAGAGAATTTGTCTGTGGCCATGATATAAACACCGAACTTTAATTTTTCCTGCAGCATCTCAGAGAGAACTGTTGCTGTGCAGTGTGAAGGTATAACCAGCAGGAAGATAAAAATCAGTAACAGGACAATAAGTGAAAGATAACATTGCAAATGACAATCAGTTATGAAGGATTTACTTAGTTTAAAACTCACTTTACACATCAGTAAAACTCTTTCAGTTGCACTTTTTTGATAGTCTTTGGGGACACCTTTACATGTAGGAGTTTTCTTAACCAGCTGTCTTGTTGGCAGTTGTTTCATAACTGTCAAATTTTCCAGCGTGTGTCCCCCATCATGGAGGAGACAGATCTGCACAGGCAGACGAATGCCAAACTAAAGCTCATTACCTTACAGTTGAATTTGCACTCTTGGATTTTGTTACAAAAATCAGAGAGTCCACCTTTTAATATTGACTGAACAACAGTTTTAATGCCTGACTGAATTATCAACTGACACATTCCCTGTGTGAGAGGAGACATTGTCAGCGTTTGTTACTTGAATTCATGGCTGTTGCCAACCACAAACTTAGTATGCAGCTAGTGCAGTTGCTTGTGTTTTAGTAATAATGCTAATTATGCTAAAATCAAAGGCCTACAGTGGGAGGCAAAGCCACTTGGTTGAATCTGGTTGAGTGCGTAGACATTGCTATGCCTTCTACCAGCCACTAGGGGGCAGATAGAATAACCGTGAATAAATGAAAGGACTGAGCATTTCGCCTGCAGTGATAAATATTAGAATTGCTGATATAATACAAGATAAATGCTGGGTGTTGACTGCTGATGGTACAGATAGGAAGTGTGCAGCAGAGAGTCATGGAAGGTTAAACTTCAGTTTACCTCACATTTTCGTCTTGTTGGTAGAGCAATCTTGTCAAGTAGTGTCGTTCAGAGTTCGCACATGTATATGCAATGTATTTAGGTCTTTTACTAAGGCAGACAGATCACATCTGTCAGCTGTAATTACCATTGAACTGTGTTGAAGCAACACGTAACTACCACTGTGCCCCAAACTCCCTTCCCACTTCGTCAAAATGAACCCAACTTCTGCAGAAAGTGCAATAGAGATCAATTACTTGTGGCTTTCACTTTGCTGTCAACGAGTTTTTCTGCACGAGATGTTTTCCGTCTGTGCTCCATTTGGACTAGAGCACAAGCTGGCACAAGTGAGTTCAGCCCAAAGTCTGACATGTGCACGGTGCCTTGAAGTGACTGAATCTCTGATTTACTTCAGACTGAAACTTTTTGGTTAGGGCTGGGTATTTTTCAACACAGATGAAAAAACCAAACCATTAGGGACTGTTCTTCATTTATCAGAGCAGAGGGGTGCCTGGGATGTGACTTTGTTTTTGTTTTTTCTTTATTTTTTTGACCCCTGAATCTACAAATATTTTTCCTTTAACCGGACGGAAAATGCACGAACCACTCTCCACCATGAATTATTATTATTGTTATTAGAGACTGAAAGTTAAAAGTTGAAGACGAAATCCAGAAGTTGAAAAAAGCCGTGGATTTTCACTCTTGTCGTGCATATCAGTCAGTTCGTGCACTCTTTTTTTTGCCAAATATAAAAAAGACATGTTTTCTTTAATAATCTGCAGTAAAATAAATACAAAATACAACCACTTAAATTTGTATGCCCCTCCCCTTAGCCGAAATAAAGAAACATAAGTATGTCCCCAGTGTTTAAAAAATTATATGACATACCTCTCCTTTTGCACCACCCCCCTTCTCTCATAATAACGAACAGTCCCTTACATAAACGATTTCTTTTATAGTAGAAATATAGGATACAGTAGGGGGCATGCGTGTGACATCACTGTACACTGTCACACACTTTGGGTCATGGTCAAATACCTGCAAAACTGATACTGTTGCCATTAGCATCACCTGTACTTTGTAGTTAGTGCTAATTAGCAAATGCTAGCATGCTAAACTAAGATGGTCCACATTACCTGCAAAATATTAGCATACTAGCATTGTCGTCGCGAGCAGGTTAGCATGTGGATATTAGCATTTAGCTGTGCCTACGTACAGCCTCACAGAGCAGCTTGCATGGCTGTAGAGTCTCTTGCTGTTCGTCTTGTTCAAGTTAGTATTTTGCCATTTTTGGTCTGTTTTGCCACTCAGTAGTGTCGAAGGTAGCATCATGTTAATAAATCCACACCCTCTACAGTAAATGTAACATTTGTTTGGATCTTCAGCTTCACAAATCAGACAGGTTAATTTCCTCTGGAAGAAAAGTTCTTATTTAGAAATGCAGCACTTTAGTTTTTGAAATGTTTTAAAAACCTTTTTGATGCCTTAAATCCCAGGGTGATACCCAGCCCTAATGGAGCAGATAGTTGGTTACACTGTATACAGCATTACCATGGCAACAGACTCACTGACACTGACAGTGTCACCATGGCAAATGATTCGGCGTCACTACGGTAACTAACTTTCCAGCCGGAGTGCTTCTATTGTCAGTGAACAATTAATGGTGCTATGCTCCCATTGCTGCGGCCTGCAGGCCCCTCTGTTGTAGAAAACCCATTGAGTTTTACAGAAAATACTTCAGTTACTTTGTTTAATGTTCAACTAAAGTCTTCTGTAGTACATGTCTTTCAAAACCTCCGAGAGGTACGAAGGAGCAAGTGAGAGTGTTTGAAGTGTAGCACAGCCAGGTGTCAAAGAGAGAGGTTTCTCCACAGTTTAGTGCGTGGTGTGTGTGTGTGCACGTGTGTGTATGTGTCGTATGGAAAGGTTCTTCCAGATATGAAGCCGTTTTATTTTTTGGGACCAGGTGGAGTTGTAGTTAACAGCAACCGTAGGAATCAGCTGTTTGCACACAGAGTTCTCGAGTCTACTTTCGCTGCTAGTTTGTGTAATTTATCAAGCATTTTTGAGAAATATTTATTTTTATAAGCCTAATACAAAAGTTGATATTTTACAAAGTGACTTGACCAAAAGACAGTAAACAAAAACACTGGCACTTGAATGTTGAATGTCATTGGTATGAGTGAAAATTTCTATTTTTCTGGGGTAGTGTGAGCTTTTTAATGTTAAAGATGCAGCGTGTAGGGGTTTCTCTTTCAATATGTCACTGTAACAACCTGTGATGATGTAAGTAACAGATTTTAAAAATCCAGAATCTCACATTGGTACCAAAACTGATTCAATCATCAGTTAATCAGGAATCCAAAATCACCAATTCACTGTACAAGGGTGCCATGCCATTGTTCTGACGTCCCGTTGGTCCGAAAAATATCCTGTTGGACCGAAAGTCTATTTTACTCACAGTCCGTCATCCCAAAAACAAAAGCCTGTTGTTCCAAAGTCCAGTTTCTCTGAAAATAAGATAAAGTACAATTCAAACATTTTTTCTGGGGAATGGGTTGTCACACTGCAGGGAGGATATATTTTTGGAGAAACTGTACTTCGAAGCAATGTACGTTGGCTTTTTGGGATAACAGACTGTCGGAGAATGGGTTTTTTGTCCAGTAGGACATTTTCCTGACTAACTAAGCTGCAGAACTTTGGGCCGTCTGAACGATGGGCAGCCCCCTGTGTAAGGTCAAGACAAAACAACCCATGCTATGTGCACATCTTTTCGTGTTAAACCAGACTGTTTTTGCCAACCCAGTCCCAAACCCCAGAACAGTGCATTGTCTGGACCTGCACTATACATTTTCCTTAAGTTTAAACTGGCTTTTGTCCAAACAAAATTGGACCCTAAATACTTACAAAGTAGCAGCACTCCTCACACAAGGCCACAGAGTGAAGACAGTTTTATTACAGCTGATGCGACTGTGACATATTAAGAGAAACATCCGACATGGGTTACCTTTAAAGTCACATTGGACTCAGTATCAGATCCACAAACCTGTTTGTGCGACAGGTTCCATTGCCAATAATGATAATCAAACACAAACAGCCATTTTTAATTGGCAGACAAAATTTGAGACAATACCACCATATATGCCAAGGTTTGGATTAAAAAAAAAAAATTAACAAAACGTCAAGATCAAAGACCATTTTGTAAAAAACAAAAAAAAACAAAAGAAACATGCAGTACAAAAAACAAGTGTCCAGATTCTCTCCAAGTCAGATGTTGTTTTGTTTTGTTTTTTTAATTCATTTGAGTCTTTACACTTTTTCCTTTCCGTTAATACCCTTGTTGTGAATGTCTGGCAAGTGGTGATCTTTAAAGTCTTCATAACACAGAATTAACTGTGGTTCTATTGCTATGTTGTTGTGATTTGCATATTTTCAGGCATTAGGGTGTTAATGCTCATACGGGGGGAGCGTCTGGCCAATCAGAAATGAGGTAAAGATGACCTGACAATGCCCATACAGGTTCCTTTTATCCATATGAGTCTACATCTGTCTCTTGCATGAGACATTCTGCAGTTACACTGGGACAGAATGTAATGTGGCCCCAGTAAAGCCACGATTAATGACCGATCAAAGTTCATGCCTCTTCTCTAGTTGTGAACAAAAGGCATTCTCATTGAGGAATAATTATTGACTGAGCTGAAAGAGGAAAAAGTCCAGTGCTGTCCCCATTACTGACTGGCCAGACTCCTCAGTGTGGACACGTAGCACCTCCAGCCTGGTAGTTAGTATTTGCTTTATGTATTAGTTTAGCAGTTGTGCACGAAGAGGAGCACTGCACGAAGAAAAACAACTGTCTATTCTGATTTTACCACAAATAAAGGTTTGGATTTGCAAATGTAAAACTGTTTCGATCCATTTCTTCTTCCTCTTCTGTGTCTTTAAACGTGTACAAAATTAGATGTTTGAGAAAAGCAGGTCAAACACTTTGAAGCTATTAAATAATCAAGTTTATTTGCAGTACATTCTACAGAATGACATGATAAAGATCTTTTAACAATGTGTATAAAACAAATGACTAAAATGAACTGACAGTCTTGTTGAATGTTAGCAGGAGCTGGTGTGTTTACATGTTCTGAAGAGTTACAGCCGTCTGTCTCATTTCTCTGAGTAATCTCATTAAGTGCATGACAATGTAATACACGTCTTCCCTGTTTTGAGCTGACCATCACTACAATATGTGGTCATTTGATTTTTGAACTATGAGGGCAACGCGGAAAAGGAAATAAGACAACTGCTATGCTCATTAACACCAGCTGAATTAGTAATTAATATCAAAATAAAGTGCATTCATTTCCAGGTGAAACTTTGGTTGACGGGAGGCTCTGCCTTCCTGTTGTCTGGCACTTCAGGGCCTGTTGGTCCAGCGATCACTTACAGACAGTTGAGAATAAAAAATGCTGTACAGCGAGACTGATGTTCGCTCATGTGTTCAGTAGCTGTTAGTTAAGACGTAAGTCAGGCCACTTATTTGTTGGTGGCTTGTTCAAGCTTGCTTATGATTTGTTCTTGGTCCTTGCTCGGGTCTGACCAAAAGTCTGAGTTGTCTTGGTACCATTTGACTGAAAGACACAGATGTAGAACACAGGGATTAAAAGCACAGACTACAAAGAAGGAACCACCAGCACCAAATTATTGTTTAATTTAATATAGGTAAATACTGTGTGGTACCGTGAACTAGATAGCTAACACTTGCGTGCTATTGAAACATACGGCCAATTAGCTTTATTATTATTGAAAGTATATGGACATTCTTGTGAACAATGGATAATTTTGTAACATTTTCAAATGAGATTCTGACATACCGTTCACCTCAGAAACCACACACGAAAGTACAGAAGGTGAGGCTAACACACCTAGCCACGCTACAACTGCTACTGACTTAGAAGTTACCGTCCCTTTGCGCTTAGGTGTCCTTAGCCTGTAAAACCCTCAACACTCCTGATTTAGATGGACAATTTGGGCTACAACATGCACCTTTTAAAGATGAGGCTTAAATGTACTGGCTTATCTCCTCGCTTTAAAGCTGGGGTTAGCAGTTTTCTCTGTCCTAAGCCCCTCCCACAAGACAAGCATAGGCATATGCACGTGCTTTATGCAGTAGCCTGTATCAGCCCTGGTCATTCATTTTAACCACTGTAATTGTGATCCTGAAGCTGTTACATATGCCGTTTTCTCTGCAAACTTTTGGGCCTGTTAAGCCCTTTTGGATATCACACTTTAAACCAAGGCTCTAGCTAACATTAGCTACATAAACATCGACTTATAGCTGCAGCTGTGAGCCTTTTACTTTTGTTAGCAGAAGGCGAAACTACTAACCCCAGCTTTAAATCAGAGTTTTTTCGTGTGTGTTACTGTACCAGTCTGTCTGATGCCTTCAGCCCAGGACACCTCTGCTCTCCAGCCCAGCTGCTGCAGCTTCTCACATTTGATGGGGTAGCGCAGGTCGACACGCGGCCTACAGAGCAGAGGTTAGAGTTCATTAAGCTTGTGGAGACTGTTTTTTTTTTTTTAATAGATTTCTCAGGAAATATTTGTTTGCGCTCACCTGTCAGGCACAAACTCAAGCCAATCGTTCACTTCAGAGTCTGTCACGTTCTTCATCTAAAGAACAAAGACAGTTTATTGAACACCTGCTACCTCCTGCTATATGATTAAATTAAAAGAACAGTTCTTATACACACCATCTTAACAAGTTCCCTGGCCAGCTGCACAATGGGAACCTCACAGCTCGTTCCCACATTGTAGATTTCTCCCACAGTCCCTTTCTCCAGAACCAGCAGGAAGGCGCTGATGGTGTCATCGACAAACAGGAAATGGCGGGATTTCGGGAGGGTTCCCTGGATGGTGCTGCAGCAGAGCGGAGACAGAGAAACCCAGGTTAGAAACTACACATACTCTGCTTTATTTTTGTCTCGATATCAAACAAGTATTGAATCTGATTCGTCAGTGAAAAACAAAAAGAAAGTCAAGCCTACCATTTCTTGTTCATGCGTAAGAGGGTGAGAAACCTTGGAATGACCTGAAAGATTGAGAAGATGATTGCTGGCTTCAAAATGGACCAATCTGATCAAGATGTCACAGTAAAGTCTGGGTGCTGTACCTTCTCAGTGTACTGCCTGGGGCCGTAGATGTTGTTGCTCCTGGTGATGATGATGGGAAACTGGTAATAAAAAGACAGAGCAGTTCTTAACATGCAAAGTTGTGAGGAACAAAATCATGATTATTGCATCTGTTATTAAATGTCAAAATGAGCTAAGCTGGCAAATACAGTGTATTTCCAATCGGATAACCACGATGATAAACCTTAAAGCTTAATTGCATCTAGTATTGTCATATTAACTATACATGTCTTTAGTTAGCCACTTTTCTGCCTGTGTGTGTGTGTACCTTGTATTTGTCCCAGTAGGATCTAACCAGGTACTCTGCGGCTGCTTTAGTGGCAGAGTACGGGTTGGAGGGCCTCACTGGACTGCTCTCATCAAACACCTGCAGACAGCACACACCCAGTATCCACATCATTACGACTCATGACCCCATGATCCACTGAACAATCTGTCAACTAACTCACTGTCCACTGACCTGGTCCAGACTGGCTCCGTACACTTCATCGGTGCTGACGTAGATGAAGCGTTGTGGCTGGTGTCGGGCCTGATGGGCGGCTCCCAGTAAAACTCTGGTCCCATCGATGTTAATGCGCTGGAAACTAGACGGAGTTTCAAACGATGACTCTGAACAAGGGAAGAAAGAAAGAAATATAATTTTCAGAAGCTGATTATGAATACATGAACAGTAAAATCAGCCCGGCAGATGAGTGTAACCTCAATTCCTGCTCACCGACGTGTGTTTTTGCTGCCAGGTGAAAGATCACATCGATGTTTTCAGTGTTGAAAATGTGATTTACCAGCCGCGAGTTACACACATCTCCCTGTTAAAGAAAGGAGTACCAGTATGTTGTTATTTTAATAGAGATCACTACACCAGACGCTGTTGAGCATCTCTAGTTTTACAATATTAACGTGAGCAGCTCTCACCCTGATAAAGGTGTAGTTGGCTCTGTCTTCAACACTCTCCAGACTCCTGAGGCTGCAGCAGTAATCCAACTGGAAGAGATCAGACAATGAGAAATCCTACAGTACATACATATCGCATACTGGGATATATTGATCTATATATTCATTCATCCATTTGGAGTGTCAGCGCGACCAAACACCAGTAAGAACTTACGATATCCAAGTTAATAATTCTCCAGTCAGGGTGTCTGTTGACCAGCGAACACACAAGATGGGAGCCACTGGAACAGAGATGGGGAGGTGGAGATGAGACATTACAAAACACTTACTCTAGTACTGTACCTCAGTTCAGTTTGATTGTACTTGTACTGTCCTTGAGTATTTGATTTTTCTGCTATTGTATACTTCTACTTTGCTGCATTTAAGAAGAAGATGACCTTTTATTTGACAGCTATCGAAGATTAAAACCCATAATAATTACTCCAAAGTTCTTGCCACCAGAGCAAGTCTTCTTCTACAGAGATCTCCATGTTGCACCACCATGTTTCTTCAGTAGCCCAGAACAGACAAACCAAACACTGGCTCGAGATAGGGCCATTTCCATTATGACGTTTTTGCATCAGCCACCATAGTTCACAGCCCTTTTGCGACAAGTGTCTGAAAAACACTTTTCTTTTAACATGAAACTGCTCTATGTAGTGTTGTTACTGGTTTAAATCACCGGGACAGTTTGTGTCAGAGAGGAAGAGACCTCTGCGGGTAATTCGGCTCCTGGTAAAAACCTCCTGAACATCTGGATCTTAAGTAATCAGAGAAAAAAGTTGAGCACACATCAGCAGGTGTTTCCCCGTTTCTGACATGCCAAACAGCATAGGACAAACACTGAGTTTTAACTTGAAACTACTTTATTCAGTGTTTTTACCAGTTTTAGTAACTGATCTGTTTATGTCGGAGAGGAAGAGACCTCTGCGGATAATTCGGCTCCTGGTTAAAACCACCTGAACATCTGGATCTTAAGTTATCAGAGAAAAAAGGTGAGCACACATCAGCAGGTGCTTGCCCGTTTCTGACATGCCAAACAGCATAGGATGAACACTGATTTTTAACATGACACTACTTTATTCAGTGTTTTTACCATTTTTATCACCTGGTCCGTTTATGTCAGAGAAGAAGAGACCTTTGCGGATAATTCGGCTCCTGGTAAAAACCTCCTGAACACTGAACACTGACTAACTGGGAATTTTCAGCTTTTTGCAACCTGCAGTCCTCACTGTTAGATGACACTAAATTCGGTTAAATCTTACTAAGGTTGCAGTGATTCCGGTTTCGAGGTGTAACGTGATATAAAAGCTGACTATTGTGTACATTTGGTTACCTATTTTCATTCCTTTGAGGGTCATTCTGACTGATGATAATATAAATTCTGTAATGTGATACAACGATATTTTGTGAGACGGTTATCTTACTGTGAAGAAGACTGGTTGCCTTATGAGACTGAATGATGACCTGGTACAACTACCTGAATAACGGTGAGTCATGTCTTAATTATCAGTTTAAACTCAAAATAAACTCACATGAATCCATAGCCTCCGGTCACCAGAACAGTCCTGTTAAAGTCCATCTTCCGGTCATCACACTGAACACCGACAGCTGTCTGTTCACATTAAAGTCTCCTATAAACATAATAACGACATCTTGGTCGTTTCTAAACTCCGTTATCTGTCCTGCTACCTGCTAACAAGCAGCACTGAACTTCTTTATTTTCGTCAGTACACTACCTACATTGTGTAATTTAATTTACGACAGTCGATGGCCGTTTTACAGCAGTGTTGACACGTTGAAAAGGGGCGGGATATCTAGCGCATGTAGACGAATTTCTGATCTCTGATTGGTTGTCGTGTGTGACGGCAAGAAATGTGCGCTGTTTGATTGGGTGAATTTTAAATCAGTTAAACTGTCAATATTGCCGATTTGGCATGGCAACAGTGTAAAGTGAGCTACAATACATATGGAACTTCCGGATTATATGTTCAAAATAAAATTATTTGTTAACATTTGTTAAAAATGTATTTATTATCGAAGAATAGGTGCTTTTTAAAGTTTATTTACTAGTTTATTACATTTGCAAGGGTGAGTTGATGTTTTGACGTCACTCTGTACACCATAAATCTTTTCTTTTCTGTTTTATTATTTTATTTTACTTAATAGGATGCAGAGATTCCGTATACAATATGAGGCAAGCATTATTTATTTATTTAATAATTACCGATTTTCAACTGTAATTATGTCCACGAAGGATCTGTTCATCTGTCCATTTCACTTCAAGATTTTTATTTTGTGCAGCAAAATGTGTCCAGTGGTCTGAAAAGGCAATTGATTATATTATTCTAGTAGGCTACCTTTAATTTGTATTTGTAATATTAATAATTGATATAGTTAAAAAAACAACAACAACAACAACTGTGTATGATATGATACTGACACACAAAAATATTGCGATACTATGCTGTATCGATTTTTCCCCCCAACCCTAGTAATGTTATTTATGTTTATGATATTTTCTCATTGTTTTGAGGGAAATATGGCAACAAAGATGGTGTTATCGCTGGATTTCGAATTTATAATTAAGTGATAACCAAGCCCACAGAATTTTTCAGCTTTACAAATTATTATTAAAATTAATTAAAATATACAAACCCTCCCAATCATCTTTTTTTTTTTTAATTAATCAATGCACTTAAACATCTTTTATTTTCCAAAGTGAGCTCTTATGTGAGTGCAGAAACACCTAACTTCCGGTCTCGTCTCTGCTAACTTTGAACAGCTTGACGTAGCTGGTTTACTTCTGGCTTCGTGGATCATTGAATCCAGTAGCAAACGTTTATTTGTCGGTAACGTCAAACTGCAGCGGGGGAAAATGTCGTATTTATTAGCCACACTTGTCGCCGCAGTGCTGCTCGGTTCTGAGGCTTTGGGGAAAACTGTGACGGGACGTTTTAAGAGCGAAGCGGCGAGACAGCAGAATGGCCAGTTCATCACTAAATTCATGTACCAAGGTAACGACACTGATGTAATGATGCTAACGTGTCATTCAGGCACTCACTGGGCTAGCTCATAGTCACTGTTAATTTTTAGCATGGCGTAACAGTTGTGTTTTGAGTCATTTTACTCTATTGTTTCTGTTTTATTTTCTCTTTTGGCTCTTGTTTTATTTGCCACTGGCTCATCAATGGGTGTAACTAGGGTGTCATCACTACTTTATCTGATTATATCACTTTCAATAACCTGAGTTTGTCCATCCTCTGTTTCCGTATTTGTGCCACTTTAAAATCACAGCAATCTCTTCCAGCATCAGCAGTTATTATTTTTATTTTGAGCATTTTCTGAATCAGGGTGTCTTCATTCAGTTATTTGCTTCAAGACAAGTTACACATTGTAAATCAGCCTGCTCAACCAATACAAGTCTTCTCCTACCTCATCCAATAATCTGGACTTTCTGCTGCCCTTCCAACACCCACCAAAGGTCCAAGAGTGAGGTCAGAGGTTAGCTGGATCCCACTGAGCTGATAGGGTCATAGGTGGATCATGAACCAACTTGTTCCTGGGCACAGACCTGCAGAAGGCACCACATAAGAGCACGACACACAGACTTTATAGTTATTTAGCTTCTTTTTGTTGTAGTTTTGCATCTCTTTGTAGTTGTGTGACTCTTTGTGGTCATTTAGAGCCTCTTTGTAGGTGTTTTATGTATCTTAGTGGCCATTTCAAGTCTCTTAGTAGTAGGTATGTGTCTCTTTGTTGTCATTTTGAGTCTCTTAGTAGTAGCTTTGTGTATCTTTGTTGTCATTTTGAGTCCCTTAGTAGTAGTAGCTATGTTTATCTTTGTAGTCATTTTGAGTCCCTTAGTAGTAGCTATGTGTCTCTTTGTAGTCATTTTGAGTCCCTTAGTAGTAGCTATGTTCATCTTTGTAGTCATTTTGAGTCCCTTAGTAGAAGCTATGTGTCTCTTTGTAGTCATTTTGAGTCCCTTAGCAGTAGCTATGTGTCTCTTTGTCGTCATTTTGAGTCCCTTAGTAGTAGCTATGTCTCTTTGTAGTCATTTTGGGTCCCTTGGTAGTAGCTATGTTTATTTTTGTAGTCACTTTGAGTCCCTTGGTAGTAGCTATGTGTCTCTTTGTCTTCATTTTGAGTCCCTTAGTAGTAGCTTTGTGTATCTTTGTCATCATTTTGAGTCCCTTAGTAGTAGCTATGTTTATCTTTGTAGTCATTTTGAGTCCCTTAGTAGTAGCTATGTGTATCTTTGTAGTCATTTTGAGTCCCTTAGTAGTAGCTATGTTTATCTTTGTAGTCATTTTGAGTCCCTTAGTATTAGCTATGTGTCTCTTTGTAGTCATTTTGAGTCCCTTAGTATTGGCTATGTGTCTCTTTGTAGTCATTTTGAGTCCCTTAGTAGTAGCTATGTTTATCTTTGTAGTCATTTTGAGTCCCTTAGTATTAGCTATGTGTCTCTTTGTAGTCATTTTGAGTCCCTTAGTAGTAGCTATGTTTATCTTTGTAGTCATTTTGAGTCCCTTAGTAGTAGCTATGTGTCTCTTTGTAGTCATTTTGAGTCCCTTAGTAGTAGCTATGTGTCTCTTTGTAGTCATTTTGAGTCCCTTAGCAGTAGCTATGTGTCTCTTTGTCGTCATTTTGAGTCCCTTAGTAGTAGCTATGTCTCTTTGTAGTCATTTTGGGTCCCTTAGTAGTAGCTATGTTTATCTTTGTAGTCATTTTGAGTCCCTTAGTAGTAGCTATGTGTCACTTTGTCGTCATTTTGAGTCCCTTAGCAGTAGCTATGTGTGTCTTTGTCGTCATTTTGAGTCCCTTAGTAGTAGCTATGTGTATCTTTGTAGTCATTTTGAGTCCCTTAGTAGTAGCTTTGTGTCTCGTTGTAGTCATTTTGAGTCTCTTTGTGGATGTTTTGCCTTTTTCATAGTCATTTGAGTCTCTCTGTGCCTTTTTTAGCTGTTTTACACCTCTCTGTAGTCATCTTGTGTGGCTTTCTTGATGTTTTGCATCTCCTGTAGTCATTTTGTGTCTTTTTGTGGTCAATTCGAGTCTTGTCTCGTCAAGTGACAGTTTGCAGGTGAAGGCAAGGGGGACTCCAGACACTTTGTGCCTGAGGCCTGTGCCCTGATAGGCCCGTTCAGTAATCTGTCCATGGGTAGATTGTCTGGCTGCCTCCAGCTGGGTGGATATTTAGTGGTGGGTGGGTTAAAAAATAGTGGAGCATGTGAGACCATTTTTATTTTGCTGCGATTAACTGATAGAAATCTAATAAATGAAGACGTGTCCGACCCTTGTCCCATCTCTGTCTCTTTATAGGTGATAATGGTCTGTTGGTGTGCAGGCTGGACAACTCTGCTCTGGCTGCTGAGAAGGAGTCCAGGCTGCTGCTGTATCAGGATATGGACTCCACGCTGGACAACCTCAGCTGCTCTGAGAGGCTCGCTAAAGCTGAGTTCTCCAGTAAGAACCAGCATTGATACGATGGGTGTGATGCAGCTGTATTGATTTTTATCCTTGATATCCATCCACACTGTCACCTCACACCACTGTGTTTGTCCTTTTTGTCCTCCTGCTTCAGTTTCTCTCAGTCAAGACGAACACAACCAGACGATCCCTCGTCAGTTCTCTCCTACATCGTGGCGGGCCCTGTATGCTGACAGATATACATGTCAGGTAACTTCAAACATTGGTAACCCCACCTTAACAAACACATACATGGACATAAAATCTGAGTTGAATACCAAAGTTTAGAACAAATGGAGGAGGTGACTCAGGTTGTAACAGCCGCTGTGTACAAATGTATGAATGTGACCAGATCAGGGCTGCAACTGATTATTATTTTATCATCGATTAAGGTGCCCATTATTTTTTCAGTAATTGTTTTGCCAATAAAATGTCAGAAATTGTGAAATGAAAGATTTCTGCCAAACAAAACCTTACGCTTGTAGAGTGAATATCTCTTTGGCATTACGCAGTTGCAGCCCAAAACCTCAGACGAACCATATCACAACATCTGAACAGTAGACTAAACAAGACTGATGCTGATGAAGTAAAGCAGAGAACATTTAGAGAGGTTTTAGTAGAAGCATGTTACAGCAGGATCTCCATGTTGGCCATTTGGGTTCATTTGAGTACAGTTTGTGCCATTTGAAATTTTCTCTGGTAATTACAAAACTCATTTAATTTCACGTACATGTCAAGACGTGTTGAAGTGTTGCTCAAGTGCTCCTTAACATAGTTACGTCGTCACAGGCTTGTGTGTGTCTGCTACTTGCCAGAAACCACCTCACCTTGACGTCATCTAGAGTTTATTGTCTCACTTATAGCTGTGTGACTATAGTGACAGTTATAGTGACAGTTTTTAATGAAAGTTACCAACCACAGCTTTAATACAAGAGTTAATGTTGTACCATGATTCAGCCACTAGATGGAGACATAGACCATGAAATGAGCTGAAGAGATGAGCTTTCTAAGGGTCATTTCCCATGCAAGGGATAGAGAAGTTGGAATATACACCAGAAATAGACTTAAAATAGCCTACAGTCTTATTATTCAAGCAGTAATGGATTTATGTGGTCAGATCAGACAACTTTCATTTACAAAAACAGCGAAAATAAGACATAATTTATGGCTATAGCTGTATTAAGTGAAGTATATTTTTGCTCTTCCTCAGCTGCCAGGTCAGTGAAATTTGTGTATAGTGATTAAACACATACCTTTGGAATCTGTTGAGCCTCAGCTTTGTGTTGGTAGTGAAATTAGCTATTGCAACCCATGCGCTTATGCACCGTTAGTGTGTTTTTGATATGAGAATTATAAACTTTATTTATGTAGCATCTTTCAAAACATGGTTACGAAGTGCTTTACAAAACTGAATAAAAGACAAAGCAAATAAAATAAGATAAAAGCAGTAAAAACAGAAAACACACAACAGCAAAACACGCGATAATAAAGCTGTTAAAATAAAGGCAAATTCAGACTAGGTTTTCAGAAGTGATTTAAAAGTTGAGACAGAATTTGCCCTGATCTTCTCAGGCACGTCAGTCCAAAGTTGTGGAGCTCTGACTGCAAGTTACTTGAGTAACTAAATATACAGTACACATGTAGCACATAACAACGTCACTGCCAGTGTGAAAACTCCAAATAAATAAATACACTTAACAAAACTGAGCTGGAAAAATAACAACAAACACCCACGCTTATACCAGCAGTAGTAATATTAATGTCAGGGTTCAGAATGTATGAAATTCCTTAATAATCTTTATCCATTTTCAGTACTTATATTGGTACTAAGAGCAGTAATTTGTTACTTAAAGCTTTCCTTCTCTATTTCCTGTCTGTCTCTGCAGGAAAGTGCAGTGATTCCTGCTCATGCTGATCTCAGTTTTACCATCTTGCTGTTTAACCCTGACTCAGCTGGGAATCCTCTGGAGCACTTCAGCGCGGAGGAGGCAGGTCAGAAATAAGGACGTTTTTTATTTTGATATATTAAAGTGGGGAATCCCAAGCCCTGATTTTTGTTTGACAAACCATATCGACCCTTTTTTCAGTCTAAATAGAGTCATCCAAAACCACTGCTTTATGCTTGTGTGGTGCTGTTAAAAAAGATGTTTGTGTTAAATATTTAAAGGGAAGAAAGTGCATACACATGCTGTCAAATCTCTCATGCTGCTCACATGTGACATTATAACAAGAGGTTATGATTTGTTCAAGATGTAGAGACCAGTCCTGAGAGATCTGCATCATTTATGTGGGACAAAATGTTTCCTCTTGACTCATCTTATTCTCTCTCTCTCTGTCCCAGGTCTTCACAGTTTCTACTTCCTGCTGCTGCTGGCCTACTTCATCGCCTGCTGCATCTACATCCAGCCTCTGTACCAGGCTCTGAGGAAAGGAGGTCCCATGCACACCGTCCTCAAAGTGCTGACCACGGCGCTGGCGTTACAGGCCTGCTCCGCTCTCTGCAACTACATCCACCTGGCCAGGTAGAATCTGCAAATAAAGATATAAGATTTCCTTTTCAATTTAATAGCTTTTAGTCCCAAAGAGGTAACATTCCAGTGTATCACAAGAAAAATTAACAGAATTAGAAATAAATGCACATTTGTGCAGCAAAATTAGGTTCTTTTCAAACTTGTATTTCATCTTGCACATGACTGGAGCATTCACACCCATCAAGGCAGCCTCTTTTTAGGAAACAATCATGCATGATGGGCGGTTTTGATCTAGTATATACAGGATTTAGGTGAAGTGGAGAGCAGCTTTCTTCATTTTCCCCTTATTATACTTATTAACAAATTTCTTACCAATTCCACATATAGTTTTTTAAGCAAGGAGCCTTTGAGCTTTGCGATTAACATTGTTGTTTTGTTTCTTTTCTTTCTCCTCTTGTTATATATATAACTATCGCACTCTATTGTCTCCCGTTCCCTCCTCTTGTGCTCCGCAGGTATTCCAGAGATGGTACTGGTATTCCTCTGATGGGCAGCCTGGCAGAGTGTACGTTGTCTCTCTCCATCCGTATTTATATCTACTTCTGAAGCTTGATTCAGTTAGGGACTGTGCCCACCCTCAACACTGTGCCCACCCTCCAGTCTCCCCAGAAGCTTGAGCCACAAACACCCTTTAGCATTGTTAACTGTGTTACTAATAGCTCCATTAGCATTGTCAGCACAGCACGCGTTGCTAAGATACTTTACAATGCTAAAGGGGTTTTGCTGCTTAAACTGAAGCTGCTTACTTGCCAGGTAAAGCTGGGGGGAGATCGAAGGGTGCCCACCATGTTTACACAGCAGGATGGCGTTGCTGCATAGGCGTTCCTTACACATGATGCGTTCAAGAACTGTAAGAAATGTGGAAATCCAAAGATAATTTCTGTTTTTTACAGTTTTTAGCGATGATAAATGGTGTCATTTTGGTGATTTTTTTTAAAGATTATTTTTGAGCTTTTATTGCCTTTATTACAGTGCAGCTAGAGAGTGACAGGAAAGGGGGAGGGAGAATGGGGATGACACTCACGAAGGGCTGCGGGTTGACACACTACTTGCTGAACTAGAGGCCGCCCCTATTTTTACATTTTTTTTTTAAAGAAAAATTGCCTTTCAAACCTGGCTGTGTGTTTTGGGGTTCAGAGGGTACTTAAATAAATACAAAATACTACAATTTAAAGTTGTATGTCCAAAATTAAAAACATAAGTTCCTCCCCAGTGCTTAAAAAATCATTTGACACGCCTCCCCCATTTTTTCACCACCCCCATCCCGTCACATAAATAACAAACAGTCCCTTGAAGGCATTAGATTCTCTAATTTGTAAACAGACAAGAAATTAATTTGTTAATTACATTTTTGTTCCCTGTGCAGTCTGGGATATGGTGTCCCAGGTGTCCATGCTGTACATGTTACTGAGTCTGTGCATGGGCTGGACTCTGAGCCGGGGCAGGAAGCCTCAGTCCAGACCTCTACAGTGGGAACAGTCTCCGGCATCCACGGCTGTCGCTGTAGGTGGAGTTGTTATACAGGTACGCAGGATTACACTGAAAACTAATACTTCAGGGTGATAGTGAATTTGAATGTAAATGAAATGTGGTGAGATATGGTTCAGGTTGAAGTTATCCTGCATACTAAAAGATACTGACAGTGACACGGTGTCATTTTCAGGGCGTGTTGCTGCTGTGGGAGCAGTACTCCGAGACAGAGAGTCAACATCACAGCTACCACGCCCAGCAGAGTCTGGCAGGTCTCCTCCTCATGGCTCTGAGAGTGGGCCTGGCCCTCCTGCTGGCCTCTGTCCTCTACCAGATCATCTCCACCGAGAGGAGCACCCTGAAGAGAGACTTCTACCTCTGCTTCGCTAAGGTAACATACACAGCACACTAATGTACCCTCAAGGCACACAGATACTCACCTACAGTTCCTCAGGTGGTCATGTGGTGTTCCTTGTGTTCTGCAGGGATGCTTCCTGTGGTTCCTCTGCCATCCCGTCCTCTTCCTCATGTCGGTCATCTTCAACGAGCACCAGAGGGAGAAGGTTTGAACACACTAACAAACCACATTTGAAGTGTAACTTATTAAGTCTGAGCTGGAGTTTTCAGGTAGGGGAAAATGAGCTTGAAGCAATGTAGTTTGCCTGTGTTGCCACAAGTTCTTTGGTGTCGGTTTGGTGTGTCAGGGCCTTAACTCTCTCTCTCTCTCTGTAGGTGGTGACTATCGGCGTGATCCTCTGCCAGTCCATCTCCATGGTGATCCTCTACCAACTCTTCCTGTCTCGTTCTCTCTACTGGGAGGTCTCCTCTCTCTCCGCTGTGTCTCTGCCGCTCACCATGTCCAGGACGAACCACAGAGGGCGCTACTGAGCGCATCCACTGTCACACACACAATCCAGGGAGAGCACACTGTGACACGGAGGCTTCACTCCCGCTACCTGCCACTGTGTGCGAGGTGGGAGACCTCCTGAGCACGAAGACAGGAAGTGCTGTAACACTGCAGGGACTGTTCTCCTTTACTGTTACTGTTTCCTGGGAGACAAGTAGTAGCCACTAGCAAGCAAGTCAACAGGGAACTACAGCTCGGGTCACTAAACGACCAGAGGAAGATATTTACAGTAACACCCTACCTCTAGAACCAACATTGACATTACTGAGCAGGAGGAGAGATATTTAAAGCAGGACGCCAGGCTTTCTGTGACACGCTGGATGTCAGAACTAACAGCCAAAGTACAATTTCAGAACAAAACACGCATGATGAAGCTGGATTGCCAAGATTCAGGATTTTAGGATGCATCTGCACATTGCAAACACTGACTCATCATCAGTGTCGCGGAGAGATAATTGTTTGGACCTCAAGGACACGGCCCAGGATCAGGATCAGATCAGAGGGGTTTGTTGCATCCGAGGAAACTTCTCTGCAAGGACACAAATGTGCGTCTTTGTGCTCTTGGCTTCAGTCACTATTACTATAAGGGAAAATACAAAGCACAGGGAAGCGTTACACCACTGATTAGCTGTGGTGTTAGGGATGCAGGAAGGGTTCTAGTCATTCAATGAAACTTGGATCAGATCGCCAAAGAGAGAGCTTGTAAGTCAGATTTCAGTAAGGCTGTTGTTATTCTGTGTTTTTCTTATTGCCAACAAATCCCATGAAAAGACAAACACAACAATCACCCTCACCTCACCTGAAGAGGTAAATCTTCAGCAGCAACTCAGTACTTTCTGACCTCTCAACTACAAGTCCAACATGTCAGAAATATATATTTTCATTTTCAGAATCAGCTCAGTAATTTCCAACAGCTGGGCACTGTAGTTTTTTGTAAATGTTAGTTAAACTGGAGTAAATGCTGCATTTGTTTGGGACTACTTTCAGCTGTGGATGGATACACATTTGGTCTCAAATGCACAGTTTAAACAGAGTCTCTTACCTTTAATTACACTACATTTTCTCCAAAATAAGTTCTCATGGTGGTCCATTAAAACAGGAGGGACTTTGCCTCTTGAAACACTGTAGGCTCTGGTCTTTTCACAGGATTTATTTACAATAAGAGAGCAAATTAACATGCGTTGATTGATGGATCAGTATGTGGTAAGATTGATATGTTACTCTGGATGAACAGATGGAGGTGGAGAGTGAACTGGATGGACTTACAGATGGATGTACTGAGGGAGGGACAGATGGAAGTGTGGAGGTGGTTACAGTATGTCAACAGGTAAAGTCTCCGAAATACAAAGGATGAGTGCGCTTCTGTGTTTGCACATGCAAAGTGAGCCAAAAAATCAGTGTGTGCTCCCTTTATTTCTTTACGCTTGACATGAGTTTACGAGCTGACAGCATGTGAAACCTTGAAATCATATGAACTTCATGTAGCTGGAGACACACTGCATGACATCTTTTTTTAATGTTTTATTTTCCATTCACTGCACCCTGAGCTGGAGCGCTCTGCCTGGGCCAATGATATTCCTGATTACACACTTACAGCCCGGTGGGAACAGACCTGCGGGTTCATTTAGGACTGACATACAGAAGAAAATAAAATTCCACTTCTGACAGCTGACGTAATAGGTGACATATTTATTATTCGTTGTGTATTTATTTCTTTAAAGTGAATGTAGGTGTGTTATCTGGGCAGTATGTACTGTATGCACTGTACTGTCTATTTTATTCGACACTATGACACTCCTTGTCTACTTGGGAAACAACAAAATATTTGGAACAACATTTAGTCCTCAGATTGTTTCACATGGATACGGTTCAGGTTATATTTGTTTTAAAAACAGGAAAACAAGTTCTGTCCAGTCATTCCATTTTTTATTTTTGCAGTATTCACACTCCAGTGTCCATATGTCACATGTATTTATTTTCTATACAACCCAGCCTGTGGAAATTTGGGATCTGTGATCATTACAGCTGTAATAAAGCAAATGTAATAAAATACATTTTGAAATAACGTAGCTAATCTTAAATGCTTGTCTTCTGGCTAATGTTCTTCATGATGTTATGCTGGTTTCATTATTAGAATATACACCAGAGTCATGGGGCTGTTTACTTAAACTATGGAGGCAAAAAAGAGGCACAAGACACAACCACTGAATACTTAATATTGAAATGTAAACACCATTGAATTCATAACATTGATTTTTTTTTTTTTTTTTTACTTTGAAAACAAAACATGTACCTGAATTTATTTCTGCTGAATTAACCTCTTTGAAATTAAAATATGAAATATATTGATTTGTAATTTCAAAAGCTGAATGTTAATATATTATATATTATTATTATTGTAATCAGATAGTTTCACGTCTGTTTCATTATGTGCAAATACATTTTGAGGGTACCCATCCACTTCCTGATAGTACATTTCTTTGACAGACAACATCACAAGATTGACCACTTTTTTGTGTGTGTGCAATAAAAATATTTATACACTAAGATTATCCCCCACAAGGTCCATGTTAATGGGGTAGTATATATGACACATGATGGTAGGAGCTTAAGAACTACCAAGGAACACAAAATGACTACTTAGAGATGTAAGTAACTACAAAGAGTCTCAAAATGACTACAAAGAGACACAAAATAACCACTTAGACACAAAACAACAACAAAGAGCCTCAAAATAGCTACAAAGAAAACACAAAATGACCACCAAGACACATAAAGCAGCTACAAAGAGCCCCCAAATGGCTGCAAAGAGACACAAAATAACCACTAAGACACAAAACAACTACAAAGAACCTCAAAATGACGACAGAGACACATGACCACAAAGAAACTTAAAACAACCACAAAGAGCCCCAAAATGACTACAAAGAGACAGAAAACAACCACTTGAGACAAAACCACTGACAGATATATAAAAAAAAAACAACCAAAAAAAAGGATGAAGCTAAACATCTATATAGGCTGAGTGTCTTGCTGCTATTTAAAACTCGTGTTGGGGCGTTCTGTGTGCCTGTTGTCTCATCATCTGCCCATCAAAGTAATAAAATATTCAATGTAAAAAGAAACGAAAATTCGTCACGAACAGGATTCGAACCTGTGCGGGGAAACCCCATTGGATTTCGAGTCCAACGCCTTAACCTCTCGGCCACCGTGACTACGCATGCCTACTATGTTTCGACTTTGAATTTAACTATGGTAAAGGACAAATAAAGAATCGTTATATATACACTGTTGTTGTTATTATTATTATTATTATTATACATTGTTTAATCAAGAATTTGAATATGCATCGCGCCGTATGGGACGGGAGCGCCATCTTGAGAGGTTCGTACTCTGTTATCCCTTTTACCAAAGTGTACGCAGTCAGTCCAAAACGGAAATGATATGCAATGTCCGAGTAGGTGAGTCGAGGACGTGCATCGGGGTGAATATGAGCCAAAAGGATCCAAAGCTCCAATATTTAAAACAACCTTTTAACGAGCCTAATGACAGCATCTTCCATCCGCGTCTCGAACTTTCAACAACATACGAGTCCTTCAAGAGAAATGATGCCTTCATGTGTAATGGGAATGCAAACTATAACAAAAATACGCAATACAATTAACTAAGAAACATTGAAAACTAGTTTTACAATAATAACAATACAGTTCAAGAATTTTTTCATACTTAAATTCATATCTATCACCGCGAACTGCATATATATGTTAATGCCACAATGGTGGATCATCACTTGAAGTTCCTAAACTAAAATATTTGAGTCCATCCGTTGCTGAACGCAGCACTACTTACGTTCAACAGAGCCTGCATTTCAATTGGTCGGTCACTGCAAGCCCCGCCTTCTTCAGAAAGCATTAAAACCTCTCTAGCTGTCAAAGTGAAGGACAAACTTCTACACTACAGGCGCCATAATGATTAACTGGAAGGTAAATAAATTCTAATTTATCATTTTATAGATACATTATGCATGATTTGTTATTAGTGTAAAAGCTGTTTCGCATGTGGTTCTCTAATAACGCTTAGGTTGTCTCAACTGTCACTAGCATAATGCTAACGTTGCTACAGCTGAGTGAGTTTGTGTGTCTCGCGTTATCTGCCACAACTGTCACAAATTGGTTATATAATAAAATAGAAGTTTTTGTGTATGCCTTTCATGCTGTCTCTCTGTCCCGTAATTTGGCTCTGTTGTTAGAGTAGCCGTGAATTTTAGGCAAATATAAATGGGAAAATTTTGCGATAGTCCGCTTGGAAATACGTCAAGACTAACCTTATGATTAAATTGAGATTAACGGCTGATGCAGTTGTAAAAGGTAAAAAATAAATTAAACGTGTTCGTATTGATGGCTTGTGTGTATGCCGAATTAGTCTCTGTTCTGTAATGATTAGGAGCAAATCGTGAAATCTATCATGCGTTACCAACTTCGGTCAGTATATGTTGCAATTTAAAAATTGTCACTTTTTTGAACGAGGTCTGGGCGACAAAAACTGTACCACTGCAATCCCAGAATGCACATGGTTTGCAGCTGCTTCTCTCTTTCACACATCTCCCCCTCTCACTGTGACCAAATTAACTCCCACCTCCTGCTTGAACAGCTGAGGCCACTGGTGGATAAGAGGGAAGGGGGCGGGGGAGAAACAGCTTCAGGATGCCTGAATGTTCCAGAGCTGTCTTTTTCTTCTTTCACTTCCTATGGACATAAAGTAGCTCTTTTTTTCTGCAAACATTGGTAAAATTCTTATGTTTGGAAGAAATGTGCTTTGCTCTCTATAAGTTGTCTGGAAGCAGAAAAAGGCATAGTATTCCTCAAACATAAACTCTGCCTATCCTCAGGCTTTGGATAACGTCCCCATCCTCCTGTACATCCTAGCCCTGAAGACACTGCTGCTGTGTTTGGCGTTCGCCGGGGTGAAGATCTACCAGAGTAAGAAAGCTGATGAGGCCCTGAAGAAGCAGCAGGCTGAGAAGAGGAGGCTCGCCCAGCAGACACAGGAGCTCATAGACAACAAGAAGGAGGACTGAGCAGAGGAGAGAGGCAGCTGTACACAGGTACTGCACTGTACCACGCCATAAACATACAGGGATGCTTAAGTAATCAGCTGTTTTACAGCCAGTAGTGATTCATTCATTATACTGTTATACAGAGCGGCTTGAAACATCTGATTATATTGGAGATATTTTATTTATTTTACTTTTTATCGTACTTAGCAAAACTGCAAACTGGTGACTGTACGGCTGGCTTTTTAGTCACATAGCCAACTACACCAATTAAGTATTTACCACACACTGTTGCACCCAGGGGACACCAACACTTTGTAGATTATTCATAAATTGATAGTGCAGCTTTTTTCAGTCATGGTGGTCATTTTCAAAGAGGTCATAACCACATGAAGTAAATATGTCATATAGACCGGTTACTGATTGTGATCCATCTCACTTTGTTATATTCTCTCTCTCCAGGGAAACATGTTACTGACCTGAGCAACAAGCCGCTGTCTCCACATGTGTGACTCTCAGCAGCAGGAGGACCATCCTGTGCTTCACGAAGTGTTTGTGGTTCTGGTACCAGTTTTATATATCATGTAAATGTTTGACTGAACAGGGTTTTTATAAAATGAAATTACATCAGAAACCACGTGGTCTCACTGCAGTGAGACTGAGATAAGGGACTGTTGTGTCTTTTCAACGGACATAAAAGAACCACAGCAGGCTCAGCATCAACATAGTTTTTCCCAAACATCCACTCCTTTCTGGGCCTCATCCTCTGCATTGTGTATACTCTTCTCTATCTGTCTCGACACTTGAATGAGCTCCACTTTGTATACTGGATAGTGTAGGATCAAAGCTTGTCAAATCTGCATTTCATCTGTATTTATTCTGTAATATTCCTTGTAAATTGTGAGCCAACTTTGTGCCAAACTTTTGTAATTTATATTAAATAGTTTGTCCCACGTGCTACGATGTTGTTCTGCTTTTATTTCCCAGAATTCCTGGAAGTATGTAACACCTTTTGCTTCCTTGTTTCGAAGCCACAGCGGGGTCACGTTGAGTCTTCTCTGTCAGCCATAATATGTTCCAGCATTGTGTGTGCAGTCCAGATATAACTAAACCAGGGTTTCCACGAGTCCTTGAAAGTTTGACGGGGTAAAATCAAAAATACACGTGAAATTTAATGAATTTATACATTTTTGTGCCAGAATAGGCTCTGTTTAATAGTTGTCCGAAGGCTGCTACTTCTCAAAATGAAAATCTGCAGTGTTGTAATTAAACTAGATCTGTGTCGGTAACTATGCTGTGTTGTGTCCTTTAAAGGGAATTGGGCCTGGAAAGTAACCCTACTTCCTCATTTTGTTAACTTAATTTTCTTCTATCTATTTATTCATATTTTTGATAGTGTTTTTACTATATGATCTGTCTACCACACTGGTGTCTATGGCAGTTTATACTCCGACTCAAGTCTACCGGTCTATTTTATATATTTATTGGTAAATAAAGTAATTTTTCATCCTGTATACTCCTCTGTTTTGACATGTTTGCCCTGTTTTTCAAAGCTCTGTTTCCAGTCAAGTTTGTGGTAAAAAAGTTGATACCACTTGCTGTCTCCTATCCAAGTACTGTGTGTGGTTGTTACCACACACAAGTATTGTGAGACTCTTGCAATGGACCGTACCACTGCGCAGTGCAATAGGAGACATTAAGACGTCACGTGCTGTTTTCCGAGCAACATGACATTGCTGGCGAAGTCAGTAATTTATTTTCTGTTAAGCTGAATCAATAGGTGAGTTATATATCGCCGTATATGTACTGCAGGGATCACGTTTTACACCGTATTTTATAGTGACTCCCACGCTTGGACATAATGGTCTAGCCCATGTACAAATCAGAGCGCGGCAGTCGAGTTTTCCTACCTGGACCCAGGTCAAACTACTGTCTAAGTGTAACTGAATCTTTGAGTCTTTGTGTTTAACTCTCTTAACTATTGCATGTCGTTTTCTGTCAGGAACCTTTGTATCTATATCTCAGAGAATCAAACTCTCCTGAAGCTGTCTTTGTTTTGTCTTTGTTAATTTTTGTGTATTTGAAATAAATGTTTGTTTTATTCTTCCCGCAATTTGCAGCAAACATTTTGTTCTTCCGTTATTTTTCATATACAGGATTTTTAATGATTATCTGCAATTACTTTATTGTATTATACGGTTAAACAAGATCTAAGAAGATATAATTTAACACTTGTACACACTTGGTGAGTCCTCTCTGACACTGATAATAATGGTGTAAGAAAACGAAACTATGTGAGTGTCTCTTCAACTGATTTGGACTGGACTGTTCCACTGTGCGGTAAAAAGAAGGGAGACCGTAAGACGTCACGCGCTGTTACTACAGGGTTTCAGAGCAAAATAGCATAATTGACAAAGTCACTACTTCATTCGACATTTCATTAAACGATAAGTGAAATACTTACAGGCGTTTACGTATTCCAGAGATCACCTTACATCGTAATTGTTATAGTGAAACCCACGCACAGAGATAATGGTTTAACCGACTTCCTCACCTGCAGCTTTGAATTTTAACCGCTCCTTTAGCAACAACATGGCTAACGGTGCAGTCCTGTGTCTCCTTTTTGTGTCGGGGCTCTGTCAAAAAGGTAGGAAATATAAATAATATTACATAATATTACACTTATTGGTTGGTTTTAAGTCTATTTGTTTTGAATAGATTAAACTGCATTCACACGTGATGACACTGTTCAGTTAATAGCATTAATATTAGGGTGCTTTCTATTTAGCTAGCTTGTCAGATTTAATCACTGACTTGTAGTTGCTTATTGAATTACAAGTCACAATGCTGAGCAGCCAGTAGAGATCAGAGACACACAGTTGTTTCCCCTCATAACTGTCAGTTCATTTCTTCCCTGCAGGTCTAGCAGCTGTGATAGAGACTCAGCAGACTGTGATGGCAGCAGTGGGAGAAGAGGCTCTTTTAAACTGTCAGCTGATGCAACCTAAGGATGTTCTTCAAGTGTCATGGCAGAAAGTTTTACCTGAGGGGGGGAAAAATCTTGCGTCTTACAACAAATACTTTGGTCAGAAAGTGAATGATGGTTTTCAGGATAAGGTGGAGTTTAAAGATGCTGGACTGCTGAACTGTTCCATAGTTATCAGGAGGGTGACAGAGGAAGATGAAGGATGCTATCGGTGTCTGTACAGCACCTACCCTCACGGAGCTTTCATAGCTAGAACATGCCTCCAACTCTATGGTAAGAACCTTACAGTGTTATTAAAGACATCTCCATCATCCTTAAAGTCTGTCCTGTAAAAACTTGATGTGATGTTTTTAAATGTGTGGTGTGTGCAGAGCTGCATGAACCCGTTCTACATGTCAGAGAATCAAACTCTCCTGAAGAGGTAGTTGTGTCCTGCTCGGCCACAGGTCGACCTGCTCCCACAGTAAGACTGACTGTCCTTCACTACAACTCTACCAGTGTCACCAACACCAACGCTACAGTCACTGTCACCGCTACAGCCGTGCTGCCTCGTCTCCATGGCAACAGCACACAGGTTGGATGTGCAGTGCAAGTGCTCTCTGGTCCTCAGATAGAGGTGTTTACCATGATTCCTGAGGTCACACTGTTGTCTGCTGATGGTGAGAAACACCTCCAAAGATCCAATGAGGAATCTGGGTCTGACAAAGGTGATTTCACTAAGCTAACCTTTATGTGGTCTCATGTCAGTCTCACCATTTGATCTGTAGTTGCTTTATGAATGTTGAGTGTTACTAATTTTCCTTTCTTCTCACAGATGTCACTTTGATCATTGTGTTGGTCGTGGTCATGTCCTTTGTTTGTGTTGCTATCATTATCGCCGGCCTGCTTATTCAAAAACATCGCAACTGGTAATTATAAACTTTTAACACCTGTCTTGTTGTAACACCAGTGTCTCACATTTAATATAATAATGATTCATTGAGATCTATTTAGACAAAGCCCACAAATAAATGTTTGTTCAGCACTGACTTTTCTTAAATCCTTCAGTCTGTCACACAGAGACTCTGAGAAGAACAAGACACCACAAAAAACAACCAAAGACACTGAAGAGTAAGAAACTTTATTCATTTTTCATTTGTGCTTTCATCTGTACCTCCCTAACTAATGTGTTAACATATTTGTGAAGTCAACCATGATACACTGTACTCTTCATGGACCATTATGTATTCATAGTCAGCATGTTTGTCATCACTGTTGTTCAGAGTGATTTGGAAACCGACTAATACCTTGTTTTATCTGAAGGCCCAGAACACCTTTACTGAGTCAAGAGAACGAGGTACGGCAACGGATGTCCACTGGGAAAAAGAAAGAAAATGTCTCCCCAAAAGAATCATCTCTGAGAGCAGGGTGTCAGCGACAACTGAGTCAGCAGTTCACTGACACACAATCAGTACGTTTACATGCACAGAATGAAAGGCCATTCCGATTAAAAGTGGTCATGTAAACGGTCATTCCGATTGAAAAACGGTCATTCCGATTGAAAATTAAATCCGATTAAAGGGGGTGGTTTATTCTGTTCGTCATTCCGAATGAAAGAATTTTGTGTGCATGTATACACTCATTCCTCTTTAAGTTAATTCCGGTCTTTCTGCGCATGCTCGTTTCCTTGCCCTTCTGGCGCGATGGCGTCGTCAAGCATCTTGTTATCCGGAGCGAGGACTACAGTGTTTTCTTCCGGTAAACGTAAACACGTAACATCCGCCCCGCCCCCTATCCAATCAGAAACCTTCCCTGCCCCAAACCTTGCACAGACCTGAATAAAGGCGATTGAACTGATCTCCCATGTAAACCCTCATTCGGAATGAATATTTCCCATGTAAACTACCTGGAAAGACTTTAATTCCGAATGATTTCATTCAGATTTATTTCATTCCGAATGAGAAGCCATCATGTAACCGTAGCCATTGACCCCTAAGAGTGTAGTGCCTGAATGAAGACAGTTGGACAAAACTGCCTCAAAGCCTAAAATCATGTATAAGATGAATGTTTGACTACAACACAGAGAACATGTCTGTCCCAGTTAAAAGATAATGGCCCTCATTTATCAGTCTATCATACAAACCAGCGCAAATCCAAACACAGAAATCATCTTATGATAGGGTTTGCTTGTAATTCAAGAAACGTTCTTATCTCGCCAATCACAGCATAGGAATGATCAGGTGTTGACATGGCAGCTAAAGACAATCGCCAAAAGAAAATCATCACTCCAGTCAGCAACTCAATGGACAACTGAACTCGATGTGGGAATATTTAATTCATACATCCATTATATTTCAGTCTTGATATATACGTTAATATGAAATATGAAGTGACAAACACTGCACTGGATATAGTCTAATAACAGTTTTCCTCAGTAAGATCTACTAAAACTGCATACAGGAATAGAGACTTGATGTGAGATCTGACCGAGGCCTCCACCTGCCTGTCAGCTACTTAAATTTGCACGACCATCAGAAGCATATCTACTGTAGTAACGGCTCTTATGTAAAAAGCTACTGGGCTACCCTAATTTCCCTTGGGCATTATAATCTTGTCTATCAATCTATCTATCCACCCACATCAACATTTATGAATGCTGAATTTAGGGTGTAAATTGCTGTACGCTTAGTTTTCTGTTGTACATTTGTTTCATAAACGAGGTCCAATGATTCCGGTTGATTGTTTACAATAATTATGGTGTCAATGTTTGTATACCTTATATTTTTTAATGTACATATTTTGTAGCATCTTTAATGTGAATTAAACCAATCTACTGCTATATATATGTAATTTTACAACTGCTTCTTTATGGATTATTTTTCATGTAAACTGAAATATAATAAAGATTAAATTACAGAGGACTATGCAAGTCAAGAACAGCCATGCTTGCAAATATTACTTTTAAATGCCGTTTTCTTGCGATCTTGATCTAATAATTTTGTTTTCTTCAGAAATGAGCTTTGTTGTTATAACAGCATTACAAAATAATTGGAAGCACAGCTATTTCCAGCTTCTACAGAGGAGTCTTGTGTTAAAGGTACATTCAATGAAATTAAAAATGTGTCATTAAAACATCAAATTTAAATTAATTTTGTCTAATAAGCAGCATCATGACTCATTAAAGGGACTGTGGGGACTGAATATGTGCACTATTACTTTGGTAAAATATTTAACAAAATAAGGGTACAACAGAGTCACTGAAACTTAATGAAGAAAAAACTTAACTTAAAAATGATTCAATAGGTCTTAAAAACTTTTAACCCTCACAATTTATAAGAGGATTTAGAGCCAGATGAGCTGTGAAAATAAACTGGCAATTGATTAAAAATCAATACTGGAAGTACAAATAATTAGGGTCCGGGCAGCTAAGCTGCCAGGGCACTATTGTAATCTTAGGTATTCTTCTTCTTTCTTATTTCTTCTTCCAAGGAAATCATATTTCCCATTGGAGAAAACTCACCAAACTTTGCACAAAGGTCCAGTCTCATGCCAGATATCCTCAGCTGTAAAGTCAAGCCAATAATCCTGATTGTGGTGCTACAGCAAGCGTCTAAAGTTCAAAACTTTGAAAATTCATAACAAATCAACCATATGTGCTACAACTTCACAACTTTCATCTGAAGAAACTTTTGTACACTTAAACCTATTAACAATTATGAAGTTCATCACTCTTTTTTTTTTTTCAAAAACTGTAAAACTTCTTAAACCTATCTCCTCCCACAATTTTTGCTCAATTGACACCAAACTTGCTACAGAGCATCTTCAGACTGTCCTACAAAAACTATGTTTCTCAGATTTTTGATTTATCAAAAAATTGAGCCTACAGTGCATCAAAATGTTTGACTGTAAACAGTACTGTAAACATATACATGCAAATTCTTGCTAAATAAATCTTCAATGTTCATGAAAAAAATTACAAAATTCTAGAGTCATGGTAGATGATGTGTGGCAAATTTCAGAATTTTATCTCAAAAACTGAATTTTTGACAGCATTTTGAATTTTACTCTAATGTGAGCAATTGGAGTCAATGTAAAAATGGCAATTTTAAACATCAGTTTTTCACTTATGGAGCAAATCAATCATTGTTACAAACAAATTACCAACATCTCCATGCTGTCTAGATGCAGTATGAGTATTTTCAGATTTTTGTTTCAATAACTGAATTTTTTACAGTGGTTTGAAATCTGCTTTTCCATGCATGGATGGCTGCTAAACCTGCAGGTCTGGCTTAGTCAATTTGTGAAGCTACACATGAATTTTCACTGACTAATTAGCTCAGTGAGATAGAAATTGATCCTTAGTCTCTTAGAGGTTGTGAGTTCAAGCCTCAGCTGATGCAAAAGGCAGATTGTGTTGCTAAAATCCTAAATGTCTTCCAATTCTTCAGCTTGTTGCTCAGAATTGCCTAAAAATGCCCGCATTCGACCCACTGCTGCGCAGCAGCCATAATTTGTGATGTATTTCTTGCAGTTCATTGAATGTCTGTATCAGATTTTTAGCAGCACAAGCACAACATGGCCACTGGAGGTCATGCTTTCCTTCAGTTTACCTAAAGAAGAGTTGAAAACCCTACAATTTAAAACTGAACTGAAAATAAAACATCTGTGTTTCTTTGGCTGGGAAAATAAATGCAGTCAAAATGGTAATTCTGCCACAATCTCTCTTCCTTTTCCAAGCTATCCTAACTTTCATCCCTCTGTCTTATTTTAAACAGCAGGACTAGCTCACCACACCCTTTGTACAAATCACCAAAACACACCTTATCAAAGGATGAGGGTGGTTTTGACCTGCCACACTCTAAAGTTTACTACTGGACGGCTCACTTAAGCATCGTATCATGGTGGGAAAAGGGCCCAGCAGCTGACTCAAGTGGCTGCCCAGTACGGCAATCACTAGAGCGTGTTCTTTGCTTCTTGCCCTTCTTAACAGCCCCACCATAAATGCTCCGTTAACTCTAGACGCAATGTGATACTATTTAAAACAGTGCATTGGCTGTTCTACTCCAAAGACAGATTGCATTAGACTTTCCCTGATGTTTCCCCCCTTTGTAGACGATACAAATAGGCAGATGGGACATCAAGACATTCTCTTTGGACATGTCAGGAATTGTTTATTTACTGGAAAAGTATACTTGAATGTTTCTCTAATGCATTTGAGGGGAACTGGGAACCTAACCCACTAGCTGCTGTCCTAGGGGCCAGCAGGTAGGAGAACAGCCTTTCCAATCCTGATAGGAGAGGAAGGTGGAATGACAGGAGATAAATTAGGCACACCTGTGAGCGGGGGAAGGGGGAAATCCATCAACAAGCTGCATGAAGGAGAATGGAGAGGAGTTAGAGTGGCTCAAGGAGAGGAGAATCAAAATTTACTTCAGTTATGGACATTCTTTGCTCAAAAACCTTAAACGGAGAAACATAAAATTAAAAGTAGAGTGAGCAGTAGTTAAATCAAGGATCGTCTGGGCCACGTAAACGTTCTGGATAACAAAGCTCCTTGAGGAAGTGTGCTGATCCCAGATGAGGTGGAATGAAGGGACTCTTAATCTAACTGTCACCTGTTTGGATGCACCGGTGGACTTCTTTGCAGTGTCCGTCTGATAAGTTCTCTTTTACTGCCCTCTCCTAGCTTCTCCCTTACTCACAGTACTTACTTCTGCGTTGAACTGACGTTGCAACTAGGCGTAGACTCTGCGTCAACATGGAGCCTTTGCTGTAAGTTGTGGCAACACAGACCTCCTGTCTTTTTTGTAAGCTGAAACTATTTCCCTCAGTGGAAACAAAGCTTAATTTCACAGATAAGAAACAATAAATTGTGAAGACAATAAAGCCTCCACAAAATAGCATAAGTCCTGTGTGTGATTTATCCTGGCTTCATATGAGCAGAGGAAATCTCTGCTAGCTGCTAGGCTAATTTATACAATGTAAAATGCAATAGACTTGTGCTAATAACGTCAGCATTTTGTATTTGTTTGGAAAACGTGTTTTGTATTAGACAGTTGTTTTGTCAGTGAACTTTGTGAGTTGAATGGTGCCAAATTACGTACCATTACCTTTGTTAAATGTTGCTGTTGTCCCTGGCTTCATATGAGTAGAGGAAATGTCCACTAGTTGCGAGGCTAATTTATACAATGTAAAATGCCATAGGCTTGTGCTAATAACATTAGCATGTTGTATTTGTGGGGAAACGATTAACTCAAGTGTTTGTCTGTGAATGCTGTGAGTTATAATGAAGCCAATTTGTGTACTTGTGTTTGAAATTGTCTCTATTAAGCCATGTTTAATGTGTGTTTTGGGTGTGTTTTGAATCAACTGAACTTCACCAGTGTTTTGAAGGTGTAACTGCAGAGTGACACAGACACCACACACAAGTTTAAATGCTCACAATGGCGTAGGCGACGTGCATAGGGTCTGCCGCACTAGTCAGGCCGCTTCATACCAACATATGATATGTAGATAAGGCAGCTGATGAATGTATTGTACATAGAAAGGTTATGGTTCCCCTAATAAGGATAAGATTCAAATATTTGTCAAGTATCTCAAGGGTAGTGAATTGCAATGGTCTAACTGAGTAGCAGTACATCTTCTATCACTGTGTATATGCATTTTATTTAACTAGTAATAGTTTATGTTTTTCTACCTGCAAAGATATTTGTGGTTGACTTGATAAACCTTAATCATAAAATGAAGTTAAAAAAGAGTAAAATTCATCAGTTAACTTCAATACCAGACTTCAATACTAACAGGTTTTCTTTATGAGCAAAAATGCACGTGTGTGTGGGATGCACTGAGCAAACAACTGGATAGGAGACTTGGGTTATACTGCATGAGTTGTGTGATAGTTTGTAAACAGATGTTTGGATTTAGTTTTGCTGCTGTTAACGGTTCCTGATCAATCAATACATCAACTGACTACAGGCCGGTGGCACTAACGTCACATGTCATGAAGACACTTGAGAGGCTTGTTCTCCAACACCTGAGGACTCTGCTCTCTGCCTTCCTGGACCCCCTGCAATTTGCTTACCAGCAGCACATTGGTGTGGAGGATGCCATCATCTTCCTCACTCACAAGGCCCTGTCTCACTTGGAGAGTGCTGGAAGCACTGTGAGAGTCATATTCTTTGACTTTTCCAGTACCTTCAACAGTATTCAACCCAGCCTCCTGAGAGACAAGCTGCTGGATATGCAACTTCACCTGGACTGTGTCTGGGCGGATGGCTGCATATCTGAGGTGGTGTCAAGTAACACCAGGGTGCCCCAAGGAACTGTTCTGGCACCATTCTTCTTCACCCTCTACACCTCTGATTTCCGGTTCAATTCTGGTTCCTGCAACCTCCAAAAGTTTTCCGACAACTCCTCTATAGTCGGATGCATCAGAAATGATGACAAGGAGGAGTACACGGGACTGATTGAGAGCTTTGTCGAGTGGAGCAACCGAAACCACCTTCAACTCAACATCAGTAAGACTAAGGAGGTGGTGGTGGACGACCGGAGGAACCAGAGGCAACCTGCCCCAGTCACCATCCAGAGCGAGGAGGTGGAGATGGTGGACTCGTACAAGTACCTTGGGGTCCACATCAACAATAAACTGGACTGGACTCATAACACAGATGCCCTCTATAGGAAAGGACAGAGCAGGATGTTCTTCCTGAAGAGACTCAGATCGTTTGGCATCTGTAGTGGGCTCCTCAAGACCTTCTACCAGTCTATGGTTGCCAGTGCACTCTTCTTTGCTGTAGTGTGCTGGTGGGGTGGAGTTGAGACTGGTGAGGTCAACAGGCTCAACAAGCTTGTGAGGAAAGCTCACTCTGTGGTGGGACTGGACCTGGACAGTCTGGAGACAGTGGCTGAGAGGAGGGTGAAGGACTAAATCTGTGCAATTCTGGACAATCCTTCTCACCTTCTGCACAATGAGCTGTGGCTGATGGGCAGCTCATTCAGCCAGCAGATTATCCCACCCAGGAGCAGAACTAAACGATTCAGACGCTTGTTTGTGCCCACCGCCATCAGACTGTACAACAAGCAACATCCAGCTCTGCATTGACTTATTTTGCATCTGTCCAATATGACACTTTATCTGCCACCTGTCACTTTATTTCATTCAACACTTTGTCTCTTAATCTTATTCTATTTAATGTCCTTTGATTTTGTCTTGTGCTGCTGTGATACTTGAATTTCCCCCCTGGGGGATCAATAAAGTATATCTTATCTGATCTTATCTTATCTTATCTTAATATATTATGTTACATTATACAATATAATGTAATATTATAGAATTTTTTACATATATATTACATTATATTATATTATATTTTTTATTTTATTGTAAAATAAATGTAAAAGAATGAAGGATTATATGTATTATTTGTATGATATATATTTTATTGTTTAATATTGTATTATATTACATTATATTATTTTTTGGGGAAAAAACTTGATATTACATAAGACAATATAATATAAAAGTATATTATGTAATGATGTATAAAATAAAGGTTTTTTTTACACATATATTACATTATATTATTTCACATTATATATCAAATAAGTATAAAGGATAATATATATTTATATTATTTATATAATATTATTTGAAAAATTATATCACATAATATAGAGTAATACAGCATAAAATGATATACATTTTAATACTGTATATGTAGTACATGTTATTATATTTTTTGTATTCTATTTCATTATTCTATAATAATAATAATACAATGACAAAACCTTACATCCAATTAATGAATTTATTTTATTTCATTTGATATCATCCAGTTTTATGTTATTTTAGATTATCCAATTACTCATGTCAAGAGTAACGAAAAATTATGCCAAAATCATGATGACACTTCCCTCAAGCGGGCAAGGAAAAACTCCCAAACTCACCCTTCACGGGAGAGCTGGAAGAAACCTTGGGAAGGACCACACAAGAGGGAACTCCCTTCCTGAGATAGTGTAGTGTCTTATGGGCAGCATATCAAACAGACAGTCATAACAGACGCCTCCTGTGCAGGCGTTACTTACCAACCTCCTAATGACCTGATATTACCCTGAGCCGTTGATCTGTGGTCCTGATCCTTTGTCCTGGATCCGTTGTCCTCCGTCGTCCTCTGTCGTCCTCCGTCGGCCTCCATTGGCCGCCGTGGCTCTGGTGGCCTGCCACTGTCCAACAACAAGTTTAGTTATGCCAACTTCTCAAGTTTGCATAGCAAACTTTCCGTTACAAATTTTAATTCTCACAAGTATCAGAATTAAAGTTTCTTGATTTACAATCAGCTGATCCTGAGTGTGAGTTGCGTTAGAAGAACTTACCTGCACGTGAAGGTGCACCCTCAATCCAGGCTCGTCTCTCTCTTTTTCCTCTGTGGAGGAGCTGCAGTCTGGATTTCTGCACACATCAAAACTTGTTTGAATCTCTTGAATCATAAAGTCTAATGGGACAGACCGACTAAACAGGCATGTGATGCAACACCTACCTAATCGGACACTTTCCTTTTCCTCAGAGGTCTGGTCTGGTTTGGGCCACTGTCACCGGAGGGGATCTTTTTTTTTTTTTTTTGCCCTCTTTGGAGATGAGCAGTTTGGGTTCCTGCAAAGATGAAATGTTGTTTAAATATCTTGAATCCTACAGTAACAGCATAATCTCTTTAAGACTGGGAAGTGACAAAATACAAACTTTTCGATGATCTCTGGATTTTTGGCCTCGCTGGATGATGCATGGTTAGAGTCCTGGCGCTTCCCTGTGGGGAAAAAAAAGTTTTAAGGTTTCACCAAAACCACCCGCAAATGTGTTTTTAACTGAGACTGAGACCCACTGAACAGGAGTCAAAGATAAGCTTACTTTTCTTTTGTGTCTCAGACTCATCAGTTGGAGCCTTATTTGAATCATGTGACTGGCTCATCTTCTTCCTCTCTGGTGAGCATGGAGTTCTGCATAGATGAAATGTGTTTGAATGTCTTGAATTTAAACAGTTGGCATAAATAAGTTCAGACAAATAAAAGAACACTTACCTTAACCCAGGGTGCGAGGCTACAAAGGTCACCCACGTCCTTTTTCTCTGAGGTTTAATTTTGGCCTCAGTGTACGGAGCTTCAGTTTGGGCCTCGCTTAATGAATCCATCACTTTCATCTTCCTCTTCTTCCTCTCCGGTGATCCAGTGTATGGAGTTCTGTATGAATGAAGTGTTTGAATGTCTTGTATTTTAACAGTTAGCTTAAATAAATTCAGACAACTAAGAGAGTACATACCTTAATCCACTGTATGAAGCTACAAAAGTCGCCCATGTCCTTTTCCTCTGAGGTGTTATTATGGACGGAGCTTCAGCCTCTTTCAAATCATACAGCAGGCTCATCTTCCTCTTCTTCCTCTCTGGTGAGCCGCTGAATGGAGATCTGCATAGATGAAATGTGTTTGAATGTCTTGAATTTAAACAGTTGGCATAAATAAGTTCAGACAAATAAAAGAACACTTACCTTAACCCAGGGTCCGAGGCTACAAAGGTCGCCCACGTCCTTTTCCTCTGAGGCGTAGCTGTGGCCGTGCTGGATGAAGTCTCAGCTGGAGTCTCTTTGGAAGTTTCGTGTTGCTCTGCATAAAAGGAAAAATGAAAAATCTAAAGTTATGATGCTTACAATGCTTCAACGTGTTATTCATTTACAGCTGATCTCAAATGTGTGCTGCTATAGATGATTCTACCTCCATGTGTCTCGATTGAATCCGTCCTGATCCTCTTCTTCGGGGCTGGGCCGCTCTCTGGACTTCTGCATAGACCAAATACAGTTTCAGTCTTTTTAATTTTAGCAGCAAATATCAGGTAATTTGTATATATGCACGTATACTGCAAAGTAAGACAGGAAAGTTATAAAACACTCACCTGTCACCGCTCTGTGAGGTTTCAGAAAACCACCTCTTCAGTTTCCTCACAGGGCTAACTTTGCCAGTATCGGATGTAGCCACAGAGGTGGTGGGCAACTGCTGCTCTGGCGTTGCCTTTCCTTTGGCAATGGAACAGCTAAGTTGCTGTAGCTGTGGTGGACTCTGGTCGTCACAGATGGAGAGGCTACTGGAGATGGCCGATGCAACATCCAGTACCAGGGGATGCTCCTGGTGATTGTGCCAAGCAGGAGCAACCTGGCTGGGGGTGTAGTGTTGGTTGGGGGTGGCTGTGCTGGTGGAGGCCTGCGGGTTGAGCCATGGATCCTGTTCCATGTCCTCTGAGCTCTGACTCTGATCCTGACAGACTTCCATCATCTCACAGGCTAATTTTGTGCTAAGAGAAAACCAATAATTAAATCAACATTCGTCCATCCGCACCAGCACAGATGTTCTACACACAGTATTTTAATGTAGACCTACTGGAAGCTGTTGGGGTGGCTGTCACTGAGGTCACTCATGGTGATGAATGGATCCTCAAGAAGAAGGCTGGGCAATATCCGTTTACTTGGGTCCAGATAAAGCATCTTCAGCAAATCAATGAAGTTGTCCACGTCTTCAACTTGTGCCATGGTGTCCTCATCTGACAGATGGCAGACTGGTCTAATCTGAATCAGAATAAATCACAAAGGTCAGAAAAATCTCTGTTTATCTTAATGGTGCTTAGGATTTGTGGCAAATGTACTCATTTTTAAGAAGAAGAAAAATCTGATTTGCCAAATGCGACTTCCTACCTTCTTCAAATCATCCAGGGAGTTGAACTTGCTATTGCCCCTGGTGACTTGTCCATATTCCAAACGTGTCTGAAGAGAAATATTATTCGATTAGCTTAAACACAGTGAGCAGCATAACAAGACAAAGACACTGATGGATACAAAGATAAAAAGGAAGCCATTCTGGCTGACAGTCACTGAGTGTTTGTACCTTCAATCTCCAGCGGCATCCATGGCGTCTGCCACTGTAGAAGAAGTCCCTTGTGTTGCTGCCATTGTCCAGAAGTCCGAGCGGCAGCTGACCCTGGGTCTGAACCATATATCGTAGCTGTTGGCACAACACAAAGTCACAAAGTCAGTTACACTTGGTAAATATTAAGATTTCTTTTTGTTGTTTTGTTTGTTTTGTTAGAGGAGTAACTGCAGAGTGACACAGACACACCACTGCACAAATATAAATGTTCATTACAGCAGAGCCCACGGTGTAGCCTCTGTGTAGAACTGACACGCAAACATAAATCCGCCTTTAGTCGTAATACTGACCATGTCATACTCGCTGCTGCCAGGGTACAGGGCATGGCCTAGGAACAACTCTGCATCAATGCAGCCTAAAGACCACATGTCTGCTGTGCAGGGATGTCCCAGGATGACCTCTGGAGACCTGAGAAAAGAAATACAAATACATTGTTTAGGTTATTTGTTTTAGTTGCTTTAGTAGACATAAAATCTAAATCCTGAACTCTGCCACCTGTTACTTACCTGTAGTAAAGCGCCTGCATTTCTTTGCCACTCTTCATCTGGGAAGCATGACGGGCCAAGCCAAAGTCAATCATCTTAACCTTCAAAGGCTGGTTTACATGGTCCACCATCATGATATTGTCTGGCTTGAGATCTGTGTGCACGAGTCCAAGGCTTCCCAGGAGTTGTAGTCGTGGCCATCTGAAAGTCATGAATAAATCATGTTATAAGGTCAGTTTTTGTTTCTGAATATGGGCTTTGCCAGGCTGAGAGCCCTGTAAGATCTGAGCTGAGTATCATTTCAGAGCAAATTAGTTATTTACAGTTGGTGGAACAGAAATAGAAACACCTGACAATTTAATGCAGTGGATTTGAGTCCTGTACAATACGGATTATAGTCCACCTGGTGGACAAAATAGCAGGAACTCCCTATATTTAAATTCACCACAATAGATTGCTCCAGGGATCAAAAATGCAAACTTATCCCCAGGTTTTGAGACTCTGTATGACAGCACCACAGAAATACCCTCAAAAACACTACTCTGTTTGCCAAACAGCAAAGTCACACCTTGGCAACCTTGGCTATAGCTACATTGATCATAAACAGGTGAGGAGGCTGACCTTTAACCTTGGACATGTTGCTTTAGCCTCAGTTTTTGTATTTTAATGTGACCATCTCCTGTATGCATTACATACCTGATGCAGGATGGGGCGGATCTCTTTCACAGAGAAACAGTTGCGAGGTCTCTTATCCAAGAAATTGCACAAACTCATGTCCAGCATTTCAAACTCAAGACAAAATCGCTCTTTTATCAATCAATCACTTTATTTGTCCCCAGTGGGGCAATTAGTTTCGCAGCAGTGGGAGCAACACAAAGTACAAAAATACACAAATACACAGATACACACAGCATAATAAACACATTGTGGACAAGCCTAATAAATACTCACTCATACTCATGTTAAAAACAAAAAGAATTAAAAAAGCACTGTAGTATCTGACAAAGTTGTATCTGTCTGAGTCAAAAGCTCTCAGTTGTTTGAGGATGGCAGCCTGGGGAACATATCAGATGTTAGATTTCAGGCAAATGATTTAAAGTACATTTGAAGCATCGCACTGTACAAATGAAACCTTTGATACCTACCTCGTTCAATGCCTCAAATTTATAGGTGTTGTTGATGATCTTCACAACCACTGTTTCCTTAGTGGCTGACTTGGTGCACTTGGCGACTTGTCCAAAGACCCCCTGCCCCAAAAACGAGCGGATCAAGTAATCTGAGGAGGGGAGGAGAGGACGCTGAGGATGACCTGGGACTCATCATCTGAACATGAGGAGGGGGATGTGGTGTCCTCTTCAGATATTGTAGCATACTGTTTTTGAGTATTTCACATGCGTATTTGAACAAGGTACCCTGTGACAAGAGGACTGAGTATGGTACCAGGAGTAATATGCCTATTGTTAGTGTATATGAGTTGTTATGTGTACGATAAGATGTATTATGGTTACTGGTATTTGTTTAAGGTGTAATAGAGTATAGGATAGCAGTATAAGATACATCAGTAGATGACAGCAGCAGAGCAGAAGTACCGGTCAGTACAGGATGAGTGAGTTGCAGTGTGCAAGCTACAGAGAGAGCTCTTGATCTCTACTGTTTTCACATTTCCTACAGGAAATAATCGTGGTGCACCAAGGTGTGGCTTCATTCGTAAAAGTGTAACACAGTGTTGACTTATTGTTGTACTGCTTATTGAGCTGTCACTTTCAGTGTCTAATACATAAACTCTCCGACAACAACAATGTGCAGGATTCTGCTGCTTTATTTCAAGTCCATCTACCTCACATACATAACACCATTACCTCATCAAGACGTCTGATTGGTTATTGACACAAGGCACAGAATACAGAATACATGGACACAGTGTCACTGACAAGAAAACTTCAATTTATTTGAGCTGTAGCCCCAAAATGGGGAGGAAGGGGTCCGGTTTGGTGACCTCAGAATTGCATCTCTGCTTTCGCAGATGATGTGGTTCTGTTGCTTCATCACACCGTGACCTCTAGCATGCACTGGGGTGGTTTGCAGCCGAGTGTCAGGATCTCCAAATCTGGGTGAAGAGGGAGTTGAGAAGGTGAAGGTGAAGCTTTCAATTTACTGGTCCATCTACGTCCCAAACCTCACCGATGGTCATGAGCTCTGGGTAGTGACTGAAAGAATGAGGTCACGGATTCGAGCAACCAAAAGGAGTTTCCTCCGTGGGGTGGCTGGTCTCAGCCTTAGAGACATGGTAAGGAGCTCGGACATCCAGTGGGAACTCGAAGTAGAGCCACTGCTCTTTCGCATCGAAAGGGGTCAGTTGAGGGGGTACAGGCATCTGATCAGGATGCCTCCTGAGCGCCTCCCGCTGGACATGTTTTGGTTACGTCCCACTGGTAGGAGGCCCCAGGGCAGACCCAGAACACACTGGAGGGATTACATATCTCATTTGGCCTGCGAACACCTTGGGGTCCCCCAGGAGGAGCTGGAGAGCATTGCTGGGAAGCTTGGCCTGCTGCCCCCGCAACCCGGTCCCAGATAAACAGATGAAAATGGATGGATAAAAATGTTTATTATACTCAAATGTGGTAGAATATGTAGTGGCTGTTGTCCTTTGTTTTGATGACGTGATTGGCTGTAGATCCTTTTGCTCAACCTAATGCTGAGGTATGATGATCTAACCACGATCAGCTGTGTGACTGTGATTTGCTCAACCTAATGACCTAATCACCTAATCATCATCAGCTGTGTGACAAAGGTGTGGTCCATATAACAGATCAGTGTGCCCGTGTCTCAGTATGTTTGTTAATCTTGAAGACCTGTATATGGAGCCAGAGTGTGCGACACTTGTTTTCCACAGTCAAGTCTATTACCAGTGATCAGCACCTCATTATAATTCTTGATGTGCATTACTTTTATACATTAAATGTTTTGATGTTTTGCCTCTAAGCTGCCATTCATCTAGTTGGTGTGTCAGCGTCAGCTCACCTCACCACAGCTTGAGTGTTTGTGCTTTTGCTGTCTGATATATTCAGACTCTGGGCAACGTGAAGCTTTTCTAGCTCTGTATTTCAGCTCTTAGCTTCTTTAGGTAAAGCAGCTCAGCTTCCAGCTCTGCCAGATTTATATCTTGTGTCTTCAATCTGTATTAAATCCAAAGACAGGAAATAATCTGGCACATAACCCCCCTGTAAAACAAACTGTTTTCACACTGCAGTTTTGTATGTTCACTTTGGACAGAGCCAGGAAAGCTGGGGCCTGTATCACGAAGCAGGATTAATGTCTTAGCGAGGTAACTTCAGGATTAACCCTGGGTTTTCGGTCTCACGAAGCCGGTTCAGTTCTTATCGGGGTAAATCACCATGGTAACTTACTCTGAACGGCTATCCTGCTCCGGAGCAGGGTAAGTTCAGGGTTGAATCTGATCCTATAAAAAGCACCACCCACTGGCCAATCAGCTGTTCGGAAAAAAATGACTCCACTGACAGAAATGCAGCCCAGTCATGACGGGAAGTTTAATTCATTTGATTAATTTTGATTTGAAAGTTTATTTTGAACATTAAAAAAGAAAAGAAAGCAACAACAACAGACAATGAAAAGACTGTTCAAAAATGAGTGGAAAGAAGTCGAAATGTCATAAGAAAGAAACTGATAATTTGCGGACACTTAATAGCACCATTAATTAGTGCCAACATTTTGTTTTGTTGGAGGAAATGATCCCTGTTAAAGATAATGGGCCTAATTGACAGCTTTGCTGCTGGAAATGTGTAAAGTACCCTATCATGTCTACACTTCATGGTGTTTGAGGGATTTTCCTTTTTGTTTTTTAAAGAGGGAGACTAGGTATATTTTTGCGCAGCTGTTAATTTGTAACACAGCTCAATATCAGGATGATTTTATTCAGACTATCAATTTGGTGTTGATATGATTTAATTGTGGCGTCAGCTTTAAGCTTTATTGTAGCATATATAACGTTATGACAAAGAAGACCAATTTATCAGACGCAATGATGTTAGACGATAATTGTAATACACGCAATTCATCTGCACAGCATTGATTTCATGGGATTCAAGGGTGTGATCAGTGTCAGATGTACAGGTACAGGTACTGTAGCTACTTGAACCAGTGATGAGTAATTTAACCTACACATCATTTTATTTGCTACCTTGTTTTGTCTTGATTTTTTCCTCTCTCCTCCTCTATTTCTTCTTTCCTTACCCGTTTTTTTTTTCTTCTCTATTATGTGATTTCATTGATGTTTTGACAGGGGAATTTCTTTGATAAGCTTTTAGCGGCTTTTAACCTCTCCGGCACTTTTCTTTTTTTTAATCTTGTAAATTTTATACTGTCTGTTTTTAACATTATGTGCAAATAAACTAATCTAAACTAAAACTAAACATTATTCATCCTGCAGCTGCCACGGTGTTGGCCTTTTCTGTAATGTTGCTTTTCTCCTCCTCATATTTTAGTAGAATTAATCTCTGATCCTCACGAGGAATACTTTTTTTCCCCTCACATACGGCGCTCTGTGAGGACGCTCAGTGACGCTGCGCTTCTCTCATGATTGTGATTGGTCCGCTGCGTGCGCATTCACGGCTCTTGATAAAGCAACACTGGGTTGAGTTACCGAGTTGATATCCAGCGTCGTGATACCGATTATCCTGATTGCCATTGTTAGGGTTAGTCAACCCAGGATAGGTCTGGGTAACCCAGGAAAGGTTGATCTCGCTTCGTGATACAGGCCCCTGTTTCCCCCTGCATCCAGTCTTTATGCTAAGCTAAGCTAACTGTCTACTGTCGTCATCCTAGGTTTGTTTATATTCTGTTATCCTGTGGACTTTGTTTTGGAGTTTTCTGTTTGTGTTCCTTGTTTCATGGTATTCATTCATGTTTAATCTGATTCCTGTTTTATTTTGTAGATTCTCTCCTCATGTGTCATGTCTGGTTTTACTTCCTGTCTTTGTGTGTTTTCCCACCTGTTTTCTGTCACACTTGTCTCGTTAGTCCCTCCCTGTTCCCAGAGTCTTCCCTTCACACCTGTTCTGTATTAGTCTTGTTTGCTCCACCCTTGTTGTTAGCCAGTCTCCCTCCTTTTGCCCATGTCTTCCTACTCCAGCTGTGTCTCGTTCTTGTGATTAGTTTCCTGTGTATATATACCTGTGTGTTTCTCTTTGTTCTTTGTCAGTTTGTCTGTGTTCTTCCTGGGTGCGTTCTTTTGTTCATCTTGCATTCATCCCTATTCATTGTGTTTTTCCCAGTTGGTTTTCAGTTTAGTTTTTGTTCTGCTTTCATTCAGACTTTGAGTTGCCTGCCTGTATTGGATGTTTTCAATCAGCGACATTAAAGCTCGCTTTTTGTTAAAAACTCAAACTGTCTGTTAGTCTGCATTTGGGTCCTCCTCTGAACTGACTCGTGACACCAACTCCTGGACCTGGAGAGCTTTTTCATCAAACCCAAACAAGTCGCAACAATCATTTCAAAAACTTTGGCTTTTAGTATCAGTACAACATTCACATCCCTTTGTCTTTGACACATCCCTGATGGACTCAGTAAAGATTATGTCTATCTATTAAAGATCCTGCTGGCAGCAAGTAAAAAGGCCATTACTAAAATACTGGCTCCAGAAAAACTGTCCCACTGCTCGCCTCTTTATTAATACTGTTAATCACTTACACCTTATGTTGAATATGTAATACATATATGTAATATATATATATATATATATATATATATATATATATATATTACATATATGTATTACATATATATATATATATATATATATATATATAACTGTGCCCAGTTGAGATGTGATATCTTACCTCTGGCAGCGGAAACTGGTTGTTTTTATTCTGTTCCAGAAGAAGATAGGAAGTGTCAGCTATGTGATCTGGGGGTGGTCGAGGATGAAATGCATTTTCTGTTTTATTGTCCATTATACCATGATCTTAGACATGAATATTTTTGTAAAATTGCGGCCAAATGTCCTGATTTATTTCTTATGTCCGATGAGTCAAGACTTCTTTTTTTGTTTACAAATAAGGTCTAGCTCAATTTATCTGGAACGCCTTTCAATTGCGCAAGACTCTATGTTTAAAGGCGTAAAAGACTCTAATTTATGGCTATTTTAACAAAGCTGTTTCTGCTTGGCCTTTTGCCTTCACCGCTGTGGTCAAATGTTTTGAGCCATTTATGTATTATGTCTCCTGTCTTGAACCTGTTTTGTTTTTGTAGTTTCTTATAAGTCCATGTGGGCTGGGCATCTAAATTTGGTGCACGACACTCTTCTAAGAAAATAAAAATCAATCAATCAATCAATGTAAAACATGTTTATTTAGCCAATGAGACAGATGTCACATGATAATTGTATGTACCATATATGAAACCTTATTTTAGGTTAGTGTTCATAAATGTTCATAAACTAAACGCTTTAAAAAAACTGACTGATGCTTAATCCCTGTGGCAATCCCTGGCAATACCAGGGTTTGAGCTAACTAAGACGGTTAAAAGTTAAAAGCTATGAAGGATTATGACCTTCAACAGTATCTGACACCTGGATTAAAGATAACTACTAGGTTTTATCATGATCTGACAGATGCCCATTCATTTACAACCATCACTTGCGAAATTGCAAATACTTTGCGAAAACATTTTAGGGACATGTTTCAACAGCTTGATTTAAAGTAGCCACCAAGTTTGGTGGTGTTTAAATAAACTGTCATAGATTTCAGGACAAATTTTGCACCGGGCCATAGCACTTATTTGGAACTGGTGGCGCCCCCTATTTAGCAATTTCATAATAGTTTTACACAAATGGTTCAACATCGTTAAGAAACACATCCTGTAAATTTTCCAACTATAGCGGCTAAGCCTAAACTTAAAGCCACTGAGGGGCTGCATAGACAGGCTATTTACTAATTGACGCGCTTGCCTGACATGACTGACTACTGTTGATCAGGTGAAAACAAAAAGTCCCACAACTTCTTCTTTGATGCATAATTCAACCATTCAACCATTCATAAAAACAACATTTCACCATTACATTCAGCAGCCTACACCTGACTAAACATGGCCTGGCTTTGTGGTCAAAAAACTGTTCAAAATACTGTTTCTCTTTACTTTTCGAAGGTACTGCAGCTGCCCTTAAAAAGTATATACTGTTGCATGCAATATGCACACAACTGGGACATACTACTTCCTCATTATGTCACGCCCTAAACTTTTGCCACGTTTGCCACTTTGCCAATAAACAGAGATCGCCTCCGAAGATATATCTCCCTCTTTATATCTACACAACGGAGACATCACTAGAGTCCACCAGTTACATAGCAACACCTGTCCCTGAATAAATGGCTCCTGCCTATGTTGACAGATACTCATGATAGAACAGTGGCCCCTACAGGACAAATTAGCATACCACATACATTTTACACCAGGGATGACTTTATTGATAGTCTGATTTTTGTTATGCCACACCCATGTGCGCACAAATTATTGCTTTGTTCAGATTTGCTTTATTTACTTTGTTGAACCAAATTTATGCTTTCAGTTTGTTGCAGTAAATTTCTACTTCAGTGAATTCATGAGCATGGTTTTAAATTTCTCCAGGTCGACTTTCTTCATGATGACAGCCTTGTGTTTCTTTTTGAGCAGCTCCATGTAGTCAAGCACCATCATGCCTCGGGTGTAGGTCCCCTCCAGCTCCACTGTAACTGCGACCTGGAGGAGGATCATGAGATGCTGTTGGGCAATGACTTGAGCTGACATGTTTTGTTTTTTAAGATATAAAAGCAGCAGATACTCACCTTTTCACTGTCAGTTATGAGTGTGTCATCGATGGCGGCAGCTAAGGCATAGGTGTCACAGGAATTAAACCCTTTGCCCGCTGTAATTTCCTTCTGATATTCTGCTGACCTCGCTTTCTGCAGAGACAATACATGATGAATTCATGTTAGACATGTTGTAGTCTGAGTGGGCGGAAGTTCGCTGCATAGATCAGCCTCTCACTGGGCGGAACGAGCCACCCGCTGAAGTCCCGCCCTACCACATCCGGTTGTGTAGCAGTTTTCAACCGTTTTCAACACGTCATTTACTAACTTTTGTGGTGTTTCATCTTGCGGGGATGTAGCCATTTTTCTGCCATGGTTCACGTCCTGTAGCAGATATTTTTTGTGGGCGTGTTACACCAAAACCTGTTTCCCCCTGGCAGTATTTTTGCAAGCACACCTTTGCTGTGGCACCCCCCAGAACGATTGTGATTGGCTGAAAGAAATACAAGCAGCCGGTCTGGTGAGGAAGACTAGACATGTTGTGACCCGACACTGTTTTTTTCCCCCTTATTTATTGTTATAAATCTTTTAAAGATACACTTGATACATAACACTCAATGGGAAACCCATTTCCACCAATGTGATGAAAAAAATACCCTGTAAGTCACAATAATGAGAAACTTTCTCTTAGAATCTGACAATAATGAGAAACGGTACTAAGTTATGACTTTGAGAAAGTTTTTGATTGTAACTCACTATTTTTGAGATACTAAATTCTTGTTTGAGATACAAAGTCATTACTTTGAGATAATTTGTCATTATTTTGAGATACTAACTCATATTTCAAGAAAAATTCTTATTATTTTGTCAAAGTTTTTCATTATTTCAAGAAAGTTTGCATTATATTGACTTACTGGATCTTTTTTTCATCACAGACTTCCACACAATTGTATCAGTCATATCTAGATATTAAAAAAAAAACAGAAGAAGAAGGTTTGTGGGTGCAAACTCTTGGGATTAAAGGGGCCTGTACTGTGGATGTACCTTTATATTTTCACTTGTGATTTTTGGGTGATTTAGCTTTTGCTAGCACATTTTGGGGTTAGGTTTGGAGAGGATATTCTGCACACAGCCCTAAAAGCTTAAGCAAGTCCTGGCAAGCCTTTTTAATAAGCCTTTAATAATATAAGCAAAAAGAAATTAAATAGTACCCGTAGGTTATATGGCATAATCACCCGTCTGAAAACATTGCATACTTGTCTCAACATGCTCTGTGGTGCATGCTGTACTATAAGCACAGTTTTCTGAGGCTTACTGTCAGCTTCCACAAAATATGACAATTTTCCTCGTATTAACACAATATGCATGTAAGAGTGTGAATATTATAAAGGTTAATTTAAATATCATGCAAAATGAATTCCCAGACATTGTATAAACATATGTAAAAAAAAACAAAATGCATGTATGTTGAATTTTGATAATGACGCTCCCTTTAACTTTTAATTTATTTCTGCATTAGGCATGGGAGCACATCGTTTTCTATGGTGTGAGCCAGTGTGATTTCAACTTTTTCAGTAAACGTTTTAATTCATGTCAGACTGAAGTTACTGTACCTCCAGGTCATGAATGGCTTTTTTGATATTTAGAGGGAATGCCACCACAATGCACACTCTTACCGTCATTGAAAGGCGTGTAATCTTTTTCATGAATGCAGCCTTCTCGGTTTTCATGTCCAGCCAAGGGTCACAGAAAGACTGAGGGAGGTAAACAGACAGTGTTCAGCATTATTACGTCTCTTTTCACATGACTTTAAACTTAAATTCTGTTGTGTTAAACCTAAGAAGGGAAGTCTTTACCCTCTTAGTTAGCTCAAACTCACCCACGGCAGGCTGTTGCTGCATGTGAACTCCCATGTGGCGATGTAGGTGGGGCAGGTGTAGCGGTCCAGCACAATGTAGGCAGCCTCAGAGTCAGCTACAAAATTAAACTCTCCACACGCTGTGGTGTTACCCCTGGCTGCACACACACATACACATCATTCTCTGTACTCATACACTGTTAGTGAATAAGCAACAGATTGAATATATTTCAGAGTTAACAACAGATAACATACATTCCATGTTTCCACCCATGATGTAGAGCGCCTTCAGTTTCTCAGGGAGGGAAGGCTCCAGTTGCACTGCGACAGCCAGGTTAGTGAGGGGCGCCGTAGCCACTAGAGTCACCTGTAGACAGCAACAGCAAAGAAACACAGAATTAGTGTAGGAACTATTTTCTTTCTACCAAACTACACCTACCAACTGCATCACTGCGCAGACGAAAGCATGCAGTTTAACTAGCACCACTAAGCTAGCCAATGTTAAAGCCCAGCCAAGGAGGACGCCATTACATCTCACGCTGTCACAAGCACGAGCCTCTTGTCCATGAGTAGATGCACGCTTCCTTCTGTGCAGTGATATGGTTGTAGGGTGTTACCCTCAAATTTCATCATGTTAACAAGATGTTGGATGGAGTGAGGTCTCACCTCTCCAGGGTTCGCTTTCACCATCTTGATCATGGCCTTCACAGCGTTTCTCTTCTGCAGCAGCTCCAGACCTGGAGCATCAGGATCTGGGACGTCACCCAGCCCGTCCTTCCCGTGGTAATCTCCAGCATGTTGTTTACAGGCCAGCAGGGGCTTTGAGCAGCCTTTATACACTGGGATCTGTGGAGTATGATATGTTGTGCTTTATGCGGCATCATGTGTGGGTCATATCTTCAGTTCCAGCTGCACATTAGCCCCTTCAATACCCCAAACTACCAATTTCTGTTGAAACACCAATGACTGAAGTTACAGTCCACTACAAACTTACATCCAGCCTGTTGCAGACTTTCAGGACACGCAGTGTGTTCTTGAGGACATTCTCCAGGGGTGTGTTGCCATGGCAGCAGGTGATTCCCAAAATCTCCACATCGGGGGCCGCCAGGGCCAACATGATGGCCTGGGCATCATCCACACCTGTGTCCACATCGAGGATTAACTTCTTCATCCTATGTTTAACAGCAAGAAAAGATTAACACCTAAAGAGTATGTAATTACACATACTTTACGAAAGGTTTAAGTCTTCAAATAGAGGACTCATGGTGCTGCTGTTCAGGAAAACACAGTCTGAAATAGACAGATTGAGCCCGTTCATGCTTGAATTCTGACTTCTTCAGTCAAGATTTGTTCCCTATGTGTTTTTATTCCTCTTTAGGCATGAAAAGACAAATTGACGTTCATTTTTTAACATGCATTTTTCCACGTCCACTTGTGAAAACCTTGCTTCTGACCCCTCAGTTAACCATAGATCTTATTTCAGGCATCTAACAAAAAACTCACTGACTTCAAGACGAGGGAACCAGGAGTGCTAAAATGCTAACTCATTCCTGGGGCAAACTATAACTTCAAAACCAGGCCCCCAGGAAGTGTGCTGGGCTTTGAAGCCAATTTTCACAGTGGACGAACAGTGAAATTACAACTTCCGAGCCCGTCATATGATGTCAGTGGGTCCAAACAGACTTTTTCCAATAAACTTATATGGCAAAAGAGAGGTCCGTTTACCAGTGGATTCAATTTTTTTTTAGCCTCAAAGCTCCGCAGAATGACCCGTTTTAGTATCAGAAATTGATTTATACAGTCCAGTAACATTTAAAAAGTCTAGAGGAGTTACATACTCTCTCTACGTGACACTATACATGTCAGTCCACGATCAGCCCCTTTCGCCTCTTAGCCTGAAAGTAGAAGCTCTGAAGAAAATGCTAAGTTAGTGTTTGGCTAGCTATGTAGGATTAGCTTAAAAGAGAGGCTGTTAAAGTTAATGGTAAAAGGTTGCATCTCATACGTCTTCACATATAATGAATTAAAAAGTGGATTATTGCTTTATTTTGCTTTATTTGGCCTCATAACTGTTCACTATGTTGTAGTGTGGTTTAAATAGCAGTTGGCACAGTTTGCAGGGGTGTGTCTTGTCCGCTACCAATGGAATGTGCCTACAGCTATACATGTCTCCAATGATGATGTGTCCAGGGACACAATAAAAAGGTTCAACAATAATTGCTGTAATCATGAGCAGCTGGTGTAATATGAGCAACATACCATTAGGTGTAGCAGGGCAGAGAAGGAGCATTGCTCAAAAGATTACATGCAAACCATTTAAAGTAGTTCTAAACACTTCAGAAAGTTGCAATTAAATATTTGAAATATTGTTATAGCTAATCTTATTTGATATGGATATTATAATAGCATTACAATTGTGCATTTATCCACAAGAATCACATGCACTGTGTTTAGTGCAAAATGCAACTTTGCAAAATCTGTCCACAGGAGGCTTTTTAAATGTTAAAATACATCTACACTAAAGACAAAATACAATACATTACAATACTCTTGCTTGCAGATGACATATCAGGGGATTATTGTTGTTTCTAAGAATTGTCTTTTAAAAGTAACCATTGCAGGGCTTTACTCATGCTAATACACACTTTTAAATGTCTGTGGTTTGAAAATATTGGAAAATTCTCACCTGGCTAGTAGATCCTGACGGATGTTTACTGATGTGTTGACAGCGGAGAGGCGGCTGCTGACTGCCTGAACCTGAAGACCTGCCTTTTAAAGGTCAGAGACACACCTCAGGGGTGGTGCAAATAAGACAATCCCCCACTCCGAGGTGTGTTTCTGTATGTGAGAAATACCTAAAAGCCTCTCAAGTAGGTGGCTTTCATTTTAGTAAGTTTGGCTCACATTTAAATGGCATGACACCATCAGTGGTGTTTTGTTTCACAAACCACTTTAAAAGGATATCTTTTTCATTCTTTCATTCTTTCTTTCTGTTTGTTACTTACACAATGCTGCATTGAGACTCAGCTGCAAAAGAAAAATGTTGAGAGCAAGTCACTTCATGGCTGTCTTGAAATAACTATCAAAGAGGAACCTGCATTCATCCTGAGGGTGGACAAAGCGTCTGTAAACCGGCATTGGTTTGGTCACATACAAATGAGTTTTGCTTTCCAAGGAATTAGATGCTGTTTAACTGCTAGATAAAGGTGAATGGGTGTGTTTTTCTTAAAGGAAGAGAAAGAAGAGATTTGAACAGTATGATGCAACTTAATGTCTCCACTGTGTCAGAAAATAAAGAATAACCCGGGCGTAGCGGACACAGGGTACATGTGGGACATGTCCCCCGCACTTACCGTAAATGTGCCCTCTGTCCCCTACACTTTTTACAGTCATTACATCATTTTTAACATGTAGTAACGTGTTTTTCCGAGTCGTCTTAATGAACACCATTGAACTGTGTATTAACTATGTTCTGCCTTGCACAGTTTCTTCCAAACAAACCGTGTAAGTTGAGTAATGCTGTTGCATGTAGATAATGTTAGCTAAATGATGACTAATTAATAGATGCCAATATATCAAGTTAAGCTAGTTAACAAGAATACTAATGTTATTGTTACCTATGTTAAATCACAATTCTTGAGAATTTGGATAAAACAGGTTTTAATTTTGAAAAGAAAATATTTTAAATATTGAGAAATATTAAGTTATATGATTATAGATCAAGCTCTTGGTTTTCATGCAATATAGCGATGCAACCTCCCCATTTTGTAATTTTTTCATAAAATAGGCGTTTTCCCTGTCATTACTTTGTTTTTGTCAAATCCCCCCCCCCCAAAAAAAAACCCCAAAAAAACATAGAAAACAAACCAGGAACTAAATCAAAATATTTCTGGGTGTGAAAATCTTCACAAAATCAACATCTTGACCCTGTCCCTTTCTCTTGACTCTAGGCTGTCCTCTTTTCCCTTTTCTTCAAATCTTCTCTACTGTTATTCCATCTTCGCTTTTCTTTTCTCAGGCATTCCTCTTTTAACTCTGCCTCACTATATGCATTTCTCTCTCCACTTCTTTGAGTATTCCCTAATTCTTCTTGTTCACTCCTCCACTTCAGTCAGCTTTATTGGGAAGCATATGCTGAATATGTTTTTCCTCTATGAAGTCCATGACTTCAGCAGACAGGTGGTAGAGCTCCCTCGTCCTGCTTGCACGACCCGGTGATGAAGACTCCATCAGTTTGAATAGAATAGAAAAGAATATGTTCAACTTGTATGAAGCACATATCCTTTTTTGGTTTTGGATGGAATTGTGTGTTGGGCCCATGGGGGTAAAAAAAACCCCCCACTTGAACATCTTGATGTTGAGCATCCACAGTGACAGTCTTTGCTAACCACCAATGTTGGTCATATATGACTGCAAACCAATCACCACAATTAATCTCCCCAGCAGGTATATCTATCTCTTGGGTTCTTGCTCCATTTCCTCCCGCTCCATTTCCTCCATCAGCATTGCCAAAGGCCACCTCTTCTTCCTCACTGCAATAGAGCCATCATGTTCCTCAGCCTGGACCCTGGCATGTGTGTTTTCAGTCAACTGAAATATTGTTGGGCTGAAACACTGGCACATCTGTGGCTCACTGTAGAAACATGACAATGATCTGCAGTGGATGCCGTTTCTGTAAGGTGTGATCTGATAGATTTTCCTCGTTGCTGGTACAGGTTTTAGTGGTTGAGAAAGGAGTGCATCATATGTCTGCATGTAAGCTTCAGTAATATGATAGAGATAAGTACTGCGCAGGCTTTTCCCAACCAGCTCATGAAAGATCTTGCCATCCACAATGTCATTCCCCTGTAGTAGAAGGTGGTCTGCAGTCCTTTTCACAGTTCCCCCAATGCCATCTGGAGCTCCCTTCCCATGTTGGGTGGCAAAGAAGTTCCAGGTTGTTCTCTGAAAACCCAGTGTTGGAGGGACACTGCACAGGAGAGAGAAGTTTTTCTTGTTTTTGTATTGCTTGCTGGGGCCATCTGACCAAAAGTGAATGGTATCAACATTTGGAAACTTTAAACGAATATCCCTGAGGACTGGTTCCATGTGTGTCCAAATGGCAGACGCATCCTGTCGCTTGAATTCTGATACTGTACAAAACCCTGTTTTCACTTCTTTTGTGTAGTACATGCCAGTGTGCAGATTGAGCTGTGGGAGGTTCTGACCAAAATGACATGACTGTATCTCAGAACTATATTTGCATTTCCATGCCTCAGAAAAGTCCACATGCACAATCACTGCGCTTTCATTACAGCTCTGTATCATGCGCCTGTATTCCCTGGACTGGTTCTGAACCAAGCACACATGTGGTGTAGTTTCACTCTTTAGTTTGTCTTCATTCAGTTTGATGAGCTCTGCCAGCATGCCATTGTGTGTCACAAGTCTTGTATTGTAGTAAAGTCCATCTGCTGTGTGGTCCTGAACTCATTCCCACTGCTGCCATTCAACATCCATGCACTCCTGCTGTGGTGTGGGACATGTTTGCTTGTGGAGACACCAGGTGCAGGAGCGCAGAAGACATGCCTCGCTTGTCTGAGAACAACACACAAGTTCAAGACTATCCTCCAATTTACTAGACTTTACAATACCATTTTAAAAGATTTTTTCATATTTTTTATTAAATTGAACTGACAATCTCTTGTCTGAGGACAACTGATTTTGAGGGTAATGAGGTGACATATAATCATATAATTCATGAAATTAAAATTTAACTCATGAAATAAGTTTATATTTGTGTAAAAGACCCTCAGATGATCAACTCTGATTATTTTATTCATGAAAATGTTATTTATTTTTAACAGAATTAGCACTTTTCTTAGTGGGACATGTTTTATCCAAATTCTCAAGAATCAGTGACTTGCTAGCTAGTTTCATGCTAGGAATAAACCCACTCCTCTTTAATAAGAACCTGTGCTCACTATTGCTTTGCACATATTTTTTTAATCTTTATTGCTACAATATAAAGAGCAGGGTCAGGGATGAGACAGTGGGCCAGAGGCCAGCAAGGATGATCATGCAGGGTCTTCACAGGTGAAGAGAGAATATAGCTGGCTGAGAAAAAATATCTATAGCATAAAAGTGACTTTGCAATTAATTTCCACAGCTATGTCACCACTACTATTCTTAATTCTATTTCTAAATTTTGCTTTGCACATTTATTATCTAGTATATTATTGCAATAGATAGAAGAGGGACAGGGAGAAACCAGGCAGGTATTTGGCACTTAATTATCTGGCTACTTACCCTATAGATGCTCGAGGGTCATTCTGTGTCAACTCAACCAGTTTAGCAGCTAAAACTTTAGATTTTGTTAGTATATAATTTTAAAGAACTAAAGTCGGTCCCCTGGTGCTGTACTGTGGCTGTTTGTGGTTGTGTGGTTCTTTAGCCACTAAGGAGAGGTGCAATTGAATGTGAGAGGATGATAAATCACTCAATAGACCTCTGAACAATATGTCCCCCTCACTCCTGAAATGATGGCTACACCCCTGACCCATCCATCCATCCATCCATCCATTTTCATCCACTTATGCGGGGTCGGGTTGCAGGGGTAGCAGGCCAAGCAAAGCCCCCAGACGTCCCTCTCCCCAGCAACACTTTCCAGCTCCTCCTGGGGGACCCCAAGGTGTTCCCAGGCTAGATGAGGTGTGCAATCCCTCCAGCATGTTCTGGATCTACCCTGGAGCCTCCTATCAGTGGGACGTGTAATAACCTAGATAAATGGAAATCAATCAATCTTACCAAAAATAGTAGTTGCTCCTAAGTTTAACGACAAATCATTGATGAAACCAGTGACGATTTCTACAGGAATTTTCAAGCAGTATAATCAGATAATGAAGGACTATTTATGTAATGGAAAGAAACTTAGAATCAGCATGCAAAAGTTTGGATGGACACAAAAAAGAAAAGGAAATCGCAGCCCCATTCAAACCAACTGAGGCCTTGTCACAGAATGCTGTGGGTAGTCTAAGTAGTGAGGAGAGGAATCCAGTCTGGCAACACAGTGTGGGCGAAGTAACATGGGATGGTTTCATATCTCATTTATCTGTTATAATCTATCTATTTGAATAGGGCTAAAAACTTGTTTGTGAGATCCTGGCTGGCGAAGGAATTTGAATAAGATTGGAGACCTGTATTAGGGATAGGGGATTTTTGTCATTTTAAGAGATTAGTGAGCATTTCAGACTGAATGAGAGGAGAGATTTTTGGAGGGACCTCCAGTGAAGAAATAGTTTCAGAGCAAGGCAGTGATTTTGCAATATACTGAGTGTAAGAGCCACTTAAGCACATATTCATATTAGGTAAAAATGTCTGTGTTGATAAGACATATCATATACGTTCTGATATTTAGGTTTGCACATCAATTTCTGTATATTTTGAATGATGTATAGTAGTGGACTATGCTAAGGGTATGTTTATATTTCCTTTATTTCTGTGTGAGAATACAGGCACAAGTAATTTACGACAGGCATGGTGCAAAGAGGCAGTTTAGTGTGCATGACAAAAGGAGATTGTTTACAACGTTGTGTGTAAAGGTGATGTGAAGTCTATTTTTGAACAAACACATTATACTGATAGAAAATATCAATTATTTTTTCCCATGCTAAGACAGGTGTAAGTACCGAATGTGTCCGGGCTGCCAGATTTGTCCGGGGTCCCGTGCTAACTGATGACGTCACGCATTATGATTGGCTTTATGGCAGTCACAAATCCTGATTGGTTGTAGCCTAGGTTGTGGCTGGAAGTTTGAGGAAATGGTTGTAGCGTTAGAGAGTTTGAGGAGAGAAATAAAAATAATAAATCTAAAGTTTTCTCTTCAGCTGTATGCTGAATGAAGTATTAAAACATTAACATGACAAGCGGCAAACATTAACGAGATCGGCTCGGTTCGGATTAGCCTTCTTTTAAGTTAGCATTAAGCTAACAGCTAGCAGCTAATAAGTAAGTCTCAAGTCTTAACCTTCAAGTCTCAAGTAAGTCCCAAGTCATTTTTTCTTGGGCAAGTCAAGTCAAGTCAAGTCACAGGTTATGTCAAGTCAAGTCAAGTCAAGTCCTGTAATAGGTCAAATCAAGTCCAAGTCAAGTCACCTTATTATTGTAATTTTACCTGCAGAATCTGATCTCAATAAAGTGAAAAGACAAGATATAATATACTGATATACTGTCAGTAAACATTGACTTCATTGCTGCAATGTTTACTTTGCAGGGACGACCCCCATGCGTGCGCGCGCGCACACACACACACACACACACTCACACACACTAACCAAGGCAGCAGCGAAAATCCCCCATTTAGCTCATTTAACCCTGTGTTGCTCATTCATAAAACGTACAGCCGGTCTTGTGATGAATCGGTCGGAATGTTCGCTCACGTTTTCTGGGGTTAATGTTAGCAAATAAATTAAAAAACAAGTTCCACCAAACTGACACACCACCCCACCCCACCCCTGTATCGTATCAAGCTAACGTTAGCTTACTACCGACTAACCAGATAATATTAGCTAATTGACAAGCACTTACTGGGTAGAATGGCTCTTCAAATGACGAACAAAGTTTGAAGTTGTCGCCTGGCTGTCCGAGATGTTTATGTCGCATGTCTTGCACTGTGCTGTTCGTCTTTTGCCGTAATAATGGTAATTCCGAAAGCCGAAGACGATGACTCTCGGTACCCCTCCCGCTGACATGTTGATGCCTATCTGATATAAGAGGGCCTGTTTCTCCAATAAACACGTAAGGTACGTAGAGAGACCACCATTCTCAGCCTGTGCTCCTACCGGGTAATCAACATAAAACATGATGTGACTAACACTCAAGTCATTTAAGTCATCGTGTCTCAAGTCAAGTCAAGTCCCGAGTCTTTAACTTCCAAGTCCGAGTCAAGTCTCAAGTCTTTTATTTTTTGTCAAGTCAAGTCACAAGTCATCAAAACAGCGACTCGAGTCGACTCGAGTCCAAGTCACAATGACTCAAGTCCCCATCTCTGGAAATGCATAAGAAACATAAGAAATTACTGTTAGATCAGCTCGTGGTCGGAGGGTGTCTCACAAATCAATGTACAGTGTTTCACAAATCCAGGGTTAGTGTATCATACACTATATTTATGTGTAGGCTATCTGTATACAGTATGAAAAATAAATAAACATAACAGCATGTAATTGTAACTAACTTTATGTTATTTCTTTCTTTGTTTTGGGACCCTGAACACTGGCTGCACTGACCCTTGGAGCAATAGGTTCATTTGAGATGAGCCAGGCCTGCGCAGATTCGATCACCGGCAATGGGCGCACAATGCATGCCGGTTAGTTTTGTGTCCGACTTCATCCCGACTTGCTCTGACGTATTACAAAAGTGGACGGCGATAAAACCGCGAAAGCGAGGTGGCCGCAGTTTTTAGAGCCAGGCGCTGCAGTTGCTCTCCACCGACTGCACCGCCTGGCTCTCACCTGATCTAACAGCTGATTGGCTTAGATGTCAACTCAACAAGATGACGTTTTAGATACAGAGTCTACTGTATATTAACACTGGACTTTTTAATTATTGAAGTATTTAGCAACACAGACTTGTGGTCAGTGGGATGTAAGGATTCTTAAAATAACATCAGATGTGAAGCCCTGACTGTATCTGACTGAGCCTTAATGAAAGCTGTTGTCTTGTATTTTTTTCCTCTGAAAATATTAACCTTATAGTCAAGCACTGTTTATTTAGCCCCTGTAGTTGAGGGGACAGGTCAAACTGATATGATGCTGATTTACAGGAGAATTCATGTAAAATGGAGGGTAAACCATGAACATAAACTACAGATCACCTGCAAAGCATTTTAATAAATAAATCTATCATACTTAAAACAACTGGAGACTGAAAACAAACTGATATATGGGTCTGATCACTTTTTTAATGAATTGACATCATTCCAGACAGGATGTAAGCGTGTCTGTGACTTCCTGTATGGACTGAAGGCTGCTGGAAACTGTCGGGAAACTGTCCGACTTCACCACGGCTTTTTGTCACCGCTCCCCGCTGCGGCCACGTGCTCTTGTGTACTTTCCAGGTGAGGCGCAGTTCATCTCGAACGAGCCTATACCTGTATGCTGTCAAATACATATATTTGTGAAACATTGTACATTGATTTGCCCTCCGACCACGAGCCGATCTAACAGTAATTTCTTATGTTTCTTATGCATTTCTCTTCTTTTTAGCCATTTTATTATTAGCTGCTAGCTGTTAGCTTAATGCTAACTTAAAAGAAGGCTAATCCGAACCGAGCCGATCTTGTTAATGTTTGCCGCTTGTCAGGTTAATGTTTAAATACTTCATTCAGCATACAGCTGAAGAGAAAACTTTAGATTTATTATTTTTATTTCTCTCCTCAAACTCTCTAACGTTACAACCATTTCCTCAAACTTCCAACCACAACCATGGCTACAACCAATCAGGATTTGTGACTGCCATGAAGCCAACATAATGCATGATGTCATCAGTTAGCACGGGACCCCGGACAAATCTGGCAGCTCGGACGCATTCGGTACTTACACAGGCGATCATGCACCACCGTCCAAATTAATCATTAACAAATGAATAATCACATAATCATAAATAAACTTAACAAACTACCATTATTATTATTACTGCTTCTAGTATTCCACTCTACTGCAGTTCTGTATGTGGTTTGTCCAAGTGGTGCTGCCATACATCAGCAGCAGCCATTGCTCGACTGCTGTGGGTATTGTCTGTCTATTTCATAACTTTTAAATGTATTCAAAAGTGGAAAACTAGAATGTAATATGAGTGTATGAGTGTTTAATGAAGTAGTCCTTTGATTTGTCTTGGTGTGTTGTGTTAGGTAGGTGCTGAATCTAAGGTTTACATACAGTAACATTTTGGGTGTGCTTGGGGCTACTTATGTTAAAAAGAAAATCATGTTATGTAACAGATTATTTGATAACCGCGTTATATAACCATGTTCTGTATATATGGCCCTGTAACATCTGCAGTGGAGTCTACATCACCGGCACTTTGACATTTTGTGGTCTCACAGCCTCTGTTGAAACCTGCAACAAGGATGGTATGTCGAGCTAAAGGCTGTAATTTGCATTATACTGTGCTTTCACCAGAGGCAAAAGAGAACACGAGGAACCTGTCTGATGACTCTCTACATCTGAGAGACTCCCACCTTATACGTATGAACAGACTCACCCCGATATCAACACAACTTTTAAACCTACCTTCGGCTCAGATTTTGCCAGGACATGATCATGGTATTGATGCAACTGTTGGCACATCATTCCCAGCACTCACATCATGTTCTTGTAGCTACTGGAAATGTTTTCTCTTATGTTCAAGCTCATTATTGAAGGTGCAAGAACAGAAGTCTCACCTGCAATTAAATCGTACTGTGTGCAGAAAAAGCAGTCATGACCTGTTCAAAGCATTTCTTGTCTTACAACACAAAAGAACACAAAAGTGCAGAATGTCTTTAATAGTAAAAAGATTTTTTTTAAAAAAAGGAAAATATATATAAACTTTATTGCTTTGATACAATGTGGTAGTTTGATTTGTTCAGCTTCAAGGCGTGCTCATTATAAAGGGGACCTATTATGCTCACTTTTAGGTTTGTCTTTATATGCTTTAATGTTCAAAAAGCTCTTTTTTCCCATATTGTCTGTACTGGAACACCTGTATTCACCCCCTGTCTGAAACATTCCTTTTTAGCGCCTCCTCCTGACTAAGCCCAGTCTGCTCTGGCTGGTCCACGTTTCTGAGTCTTCCATATCTCGGTGGCTCTGCACTGTCTTTCAAGCCGGGGGAACAACTGTAATTGAGAATAGCAGCACTTTTCACTGTGAAAAATCACCAATAAAAGCTTGTAAACCAAAATCTTCACAACTGAACATGTTACGGCAGAAATATAATCCAATATCAGGGAGAAATTAACAACGTTAGGAACCAAGATTATACGTTTCCCTGACGTTAGCATGTAGCTACATGTAGCTACATGTAGCGGTGTATTTACAGCTGGGGGAATGGAGTACAGCAGCACTCTCCACTGTGAAAAATCACCAATTAAAGCTTCTATATCCATAAACCGGACATGCTCCAGCGGGAATGTGATCTGAAATCGGGGAAAATTAACAGCATCTGCAACGATTACATTTCCCTGGCATTCGCATGTAGTAATGTATGTGATTTAAACGCTCGCAATAGCATGCCTGGAGCAGATGACCAAAAAGAAATCTGTCACGATTTGACATCAGCTTGTAGCCAAATTTTCTAAAAAAATAAATAAATAAATAAAACGTATTGAGAAAGCTCATTTACCTCATTCTTTGAAACTTTGGCCATGTTTAATATAAACACTTGATACTGTAACATTATATATATTTCACGGAAAATAAGGAAAAGCATAATAGGTCCCCTTCAAGTTAACATGATTTTATTTTTTAGGAGAAAAAACAAATATATTATCACATCTTGTCATTGGCATGAAAACAGTAACTCATCCGCTTATAATTCGACCCAAATTTCATGTCCTTTTTTTAAAGTCCATTTGATCAACAGGGGATTTCATTCCCCAGGATGCTCTGCTTCTTGTGAGATAGGTTTGGGCTTGGCCAGGTTGGCCCTGACTCGAGCCTGGTCCACAGCGTCCAACAGGTTTTTGGAATCCAGTGCCAGGGTGTGAGCGGCCGCCAGCATCTGCCGCTGACATTCCTCCTTCAGCGATGTTACGGAGTTCTGCTGGGCCAGTCGCATCTTGTTGATCAGCTCCCCTAAATCCTTGTTTAGCAATTTCTTAGTGCCCTCAATCTGAGGCAGAGAGGAGAGAGGATCACATTAAGCAGTGTGGTTTAAGTTCAGTTTATCCAGGTTATTAAGAAATTCTTTTTGGTAAGTAACTTCAGCTGAGCAGGATACTGGATTTGAAAATTTCAGCATTTAACTTTGAACTAGCAGGTACCATCTCCAATTAAGTAACCACAGTATATCTGTTGACTGCATTTATGTCCACTGTCACAAATAAAGAAGACAGATAATAGCTCATACAAAGAGAGAGAAGTGAGGCCTACCTCTGTTGTAATGGAGCTGTGAAGAGAGGGCAGGATCTCGTCGACACTTTGGATCAGGCTACGGAGAGTGATACCAACCGTCTAAGGGTGGATGAGGGAAGGAGGAAAAGACAACAGGAGAGAGGAGGGAGGATAGAGTGAAGGAGGGCAGGAGATGGAGAAGGAAGGGATTACCATTTCTCAGTTTACTGGGGTATTTGTTTAAGACCTACAGACATGTACAAAAATTTGACCTTTACACAAGACAAATAAAAATGTAATGATCAGGTTGCAATTACATTTAGTAAATAGATGTAAACGCCCCAGAGCATAAGTTCTTTTCAGTTTTTTGGCCACTCCATGATTAGATGTTTAGGTACCAAACTTGGTACTTTTAAGGGTACCAACCAAATTACATCGGTACTACCAAGTACCAATTCACGTTAAATCTATCAGTGCCAAATTTCAGTATCAAAGAGCAGAGAAAGTAAGGAACTGAAAAGGGTATACTTGGGTACCAGAACTGAATTCCAGGTACTGTAACTGGTACCACTATGGGTTTAAATGTGAACAGTACCCAACCCTAGTCCATGACCTTTCGTCTAGCACCAGAAACTTCCTCAAACGACCTACTTTGACAGCGTTGGGATACTCGGAGGCTGGCAGTGTGTTGACATCATTCTTCAGCTGGACCACCTGTTTCACCATCGCCATGACGCCGAGGTAAACTTGGTCACCTGATCGGTCCAGCTCAGCTGTGGGCCG